>NW_026512918.1:0-52554 GCF_027579735.1 Bombina bombina | reverse complement strand
AGGAGCACTCAAGTCAAAAACATAATTTATGTAAGAACTTACCTGATAAATTCATTTCTTTCATATTAGCAACAGTCCATGAACTAGTGACGTATGGGATATACATTCCTACCAGGAGGGGCAAAGTTTCCCAAACCTTAAAATGCCTATAAATACACCCCTCACCACACCCACAATTCAGTTTAACGAATAGCCAAGAAGTGGGGTGATAAGAAAAGAGCGAAAGCATAAAAAAAAATAAGGAATTGGAATAATTGTGCTTTATACAAAAAAAATCATAACCACCACAAAAAAAGGGTGGGCCTCATGGACTCTTGCTAATATGAAAGAAATGAATTTATCAGGTAAGTTCTTACATAAATTATGTTTTCTTTCATGTAATTAGCAAGAGTCCATGAGCAGGTGACGTATGGGATATAAATACCCAAGATGTGGAACTTCCACGCAAGAGTCACTAGAGAGGGAGGGATAAAATAAAGACAGCCAATTCCGCTGAAAAAATAATCCACTACCCAAATCAAAAGTTTCAATTTTAATAATTATAAGCAGAAGAATCAAACTGAAACAGCTGCCTGAAGTACTATTCTACCAAAAAACTGCTTTTAAAGAAGAGAAAACATCAAAATGGTAGAATTTAGTAAAAGTATGCAAAGAAGACCAAGTCATTGCTTTGCAAATTTGATCAACAGAAGCTTCTTTCTTAAAAAGCCCAGGAAGTAGAAACTGACCTAGTAGAATGAGCCGTAATCCTCTGAGACGGGGAATAATCCGACTCCAAATAAGCATAATGAATCAAAAGCTTAACCAAGATGCCAAAGAAATGGCAGAAGCCTTCTGACTTTCCTAAAACCAGAAAAGATAACAAATAGACTAGAAGTCTGTCTGAAATCTGAGTAGTTTCAACATAATATTTCAAAACTCTTACCACATCCTAAAGAATGTAAGAATCTTACCAAAGAATTCTTAGGATTAGGACACAAGGAAAAGACAATAATTCCTCCATTAATGTTGTTAGAAATTCACAACTTAGGTGAAAATTTGAATGAGGACAGCAAAAAAACACCTTATCCTGGTGAAAAATCAGAACAAGGTGATTCACAAGAAAAAACAGATAATTCAAAAACTGTTTTAACTGAAGAGATGTCCAAAAAGAACAATACTTTCCATGAAAGTAATGAATGTCCAGAGCAAGCATATGCTCGTATACCTTCAGAACCCAATTAAGACTCCAAGGAGGAGAAATTGGCTTAATGACAGGTTTGATACCAAACAAAACCTGAAAAAAAATGATGAATATCAGGAAGTAACACATGCCTTATCCTGATGAAAAATCAGAAAAGGATATTCACAAAAAAGAGCAGATAACTAAAAAACTCTTCTAGTAGAAGAAATAACCAAAAGGAACAATACTTTTCCAAGAAAGCAATTTAATGTTCAGAAAATGCATAGTTTCAAATGGAGGAGCCTGTAAAGCCCTCAGCACCAAATTGAGACTCCAAAAGAGGAGAGATTGAATTAATGACAGGCTTGATATGGACCAAAGCCTGTACAACACAATGAATATCAGGATGATTAGCAATCTTTCTGTGAAAAAAGAACAGAAAGAGTAGAGATTTGTCCTAACAAAGAACTGAAGACAAAACCTTATCCAAACCAACCTGAAAAAATAATAAAATTCTATGAATTTTAAAAGAATGCCAAGAAAAGTAGGTCCTCCAGACTTAATATAAATCTTTCTAGAGACAGATTTATGAGCCTGAAACATAGTATTAATCAATGAGTCAGAAAAACCTCTATGACTAAAAACCAAGCGTTCAAACTCCATCCCTTCAAATTTAATAATTTGAGATCCTGATGGAAAAAATGGCCTTGAGAAAGAAAAGGTCTGGTTTAAACGGAGGTGTCCAACGTTGGCAACTGGCCATCCGAATGAGATTCGTATACCAAAACCTGAGAGGCCATGCTGGAGCTACCAGCATAACAAATAAATACTCCATAAGAATTTTGGAAGAAGAACTAGAGGCGGAAAGAATAGGCAAAAAGATAATTCCAAAGAAATGTCAATGCATACACTACTTCCGCCTGAAGATTCCCGGACCTTAATAGGCCCCTGGGAAGTTCTCTATTCAGATGAGATGAAAAACATATCTGGGTAAGAGAGACCATTCTCCCGGAAGAAAAGCTTGATTAACAGAGATAATCCGCTTCCCAAATATCTATACCTGGGATAAAAACCACAGAATTTAGATAGGAGCTGGATTTAGCCCAAGCTAATATCCGAGACACTTCTGTCACAACCTAAGGACTGATAGTCCTACTCTGATGAATGACATACACCATAGTAGTGATTGTTTGAAAAACATTAAACGTCTCTTCTTCAAAAAGAAACAAACTGAAAAAACTCTGAGAAAGCACAGAGTTCTAAAATATCAAATGGTAATCTCGCCTCCTGAGATTTCCAAACCCCTTGTGCTGACAGAGATCCTCAGACAGCCTCCCAACCAAAAAGACTCGCATCTGTAGAGATCATGGTCCAGGTTGAAAGAAACGAAGAGACATGTAGAACTAAATGATGGTGACCTTAACCACCAAATCAAGAGAGATAAATATTAGGATTCGAAGATTAAAAATGCGAAATCCTAGAATCCCTGCAGCATAATTCAGCATAAAAGACTGAAAAGGTTCTATTGAAAATGAGCAAAGGGAATTAAATCCAATGCTGTGGCCATAAGACCTAAAACTTCTATGCATATATAGCAACTGAAAGAAATAGAGACTAAAGGTACCGACAAACGGAACACAATAAAAATTGTCCCTTGTCTGATAGAGACAAAGACAGAGACACAAATATCTGGAAACCTAAAAAAGGTGACCCTTGTGTGAGGAATCAAGAGCTTTTGAAAAAAAGATCCTCTAACTATGTCCTGAAGAGCAAGTGAATCATATGAGATTCCGCATCCTCAGAAAATAATCTGAATGAAAACAGAAAAATGAAAATATGCATTTATTGTATCTAATGAAAACAAATAATGCTATCACTGACCAAAAGGCAGAATAGTTTGAATAAAACTCCAAAACATAGTTCCCAAAAATGGAACTGGAAGAAATACCCCAGAAGATTCCAGGTCTGAGCAGCGCTTGAACCCCATGGGTGCCCAGCCATGCTTCAACAGTACCCAAAATATATAGGACCGAAACACACTTAAAGAAAGTGTTAGCCTTACTGGAATAAAATCAAAGAAATTTGGACCGAATAGAACCAAATAAAATTTCAAAAAAGTCTTAACCTGCCTCTTGCCAGCCAAGCTGGAATACGGCACGTACATCGCAATATTAGGGAGCTGATTTCGAACTGAAACATTTCCAATTATAAACATGTTACTTGGGAAAGAATTCAGGAATTCGTTCCTTAATAAGAACAACCAAACTAGTATAAGCTTAAAGTTTTAGTCTTAGAACTCAATCTTGAAGCCCAGAGTAACAGATAAGAATTGAATCCAATTATAAAACAAATAATTGATTATCTTAGAACAAAAGAAATATGGATTTTATAAAAATCACAAAATTCTTCTAGCTAAAATAGCTTAAGACATAGATTAACCCTCATTTGCGAAAATATTCAACAAAATGAAGACACAAATGAAATTATTAGCATGATAGTTCAGTTTAAAGGAACAGTCAATACAGTGGACTTGCATAATCAATAAATGCAAAACAACAAGACAAATGCAACAGCACCTAGTCTAGTAAATGTTGTCCCTTAACAATGCTAAAATAAATCATAATCTGATACTTGATCTTAAAGTAAACAGAACAAAAATGAAGCAATTGTAAAATCCAAATAAATCACAGGACCAAGAAAAGTTCCTGAAACTAAATAATTTTCCATAAACAAGATACAACCATCTAAAGGAAAATAAATACTATTTTGCTATAGAAACAATAGCATAATTAGTAGGAGTAGAGATAGGCCCCAAAAAATTGGAGAACCCTCCAAATTGAATTTAACTGCTGGCAAAGAATATAGTTTAAAACCTTTGAAGAAGGAATAAAAGAAAATTCTCAGCCTATTCCATTCCCTAGTATGGGGAATTGGAAAGAAAACCTCTGAAAACACAGAAGAATAAATAGGCAGAAATAGTGTCAGCTAGTCTTAAAGAACTAGTTACCTTAATATCCAAAATAATCAACACCTTTTCAACAAAGAACAAATGTACTTTAATAAAAAAATAATAAAAAAGTATATTTGTTAGTGTCAATATTTGATGAAGAAAATTCTGAAAGAGAAAAAACACATCAGAGAAGGATAAATCAGTATGTTGTTGGTCATTTGAAACTCCAATAATTAAAAAAGAAGTGATAAAGACCTAAAAATTTTTATTAGAAGGCACGAAGTCAGACAAAGCCTTTAAAATAGAATCAGAAAAATATTTCTAAATATTTCTTGTACATAAGATGTAAGAATGGCAATATATAAAGCATAAATACTAATGGATTCTGCATGTAAAAGTATATCATAATAACTTATTACAAACCATAGCTAAAGATAAACATTTATAACATTTAAAATAAATGAACTTAGCTTGGTAAGAACTGAAAACTCAGTTAGCGTTTTTTCCAGAAGTGGTCATCTGATTCAGGGTTCAATCTGAGACATCTTGCAATATGTAATAGAAAAAACAACAACATATAAAGCAAAATTGATTCCTTAAATGACAGTTTCAGGAATGGGAAAAAATGCCAATGAACAAGCTTCTAGCAACCAGAAGCAATAAACAATGAGACTTAAATATTGTGGAGACAACAATGACGCTCAAATTTTTTAGCGCCAAAAAAGCCGCCCACATTATTTGGCGCCTAAATGCTTTTCCGGTAACGCCGACATTTTTTGGCGCAAAAACGTCAAAAAGATGACGCAACTTCTGGCAACACGTATGACGCCGGAAATGACAAGAAAATTTTTGCGCCAAGAAAGTCCGCGCCAAGAATGACGCAATAAAATGAAGCATTTTCAGCCCCCCGCGAGCCTAACAGCCCACAGGAAAAAAAGTCAAATTTTAAGGTAAGAAAAAATTGATTTATTCATATGCATTATCCCAAATATCAAACTGACTGTCTGAAATAAGGAACGTTGAACATCCTGAATCAAGGCAAATAAATGTTTAAACACAAATATTTAGAACTTTATATAAAAGTGCCCAACCATAGCTTAGAGAGTGTCACAAAATAAGACTTACTTACCCCAGGACACTCATCTACATATAGTAGACAGCCAAACCAGTACTGAAACGAAAATCAGCAGAGGTAATGGTATATAAATAAGAGTATATCGTCGATCTGAAAAGGGAGGAAAGAGATGAATCTCTACGACCGATAACAGAGAACCTATGAAATAGACCCCATAGAAGGAGATCATTGAATTCAAATAGGCAATACTCTCTTCACATCCCTCTGACATTCACTGCACACAGAGGAAAACCGGGCTCCAGCCTGCTGTGAAGCGCATATCAACGTAGAATCTAGCACAAACTTACTTCACCACCTCCATGGGAGGCAAAGTTTGTAAAACCGAATTGTGGGTGTGGTGAGGGGTGTATTTATAGGCATTTTGAGGTTTGGGAAACTTTGCCCCTCCTGGTAGGAATGTATATCCCATACGTCACTAGCTCATGGACTCTTGCTAATTACATGAAAGAAATAAACTTATGATTCAGAAAGAGCATGGAATTTTAAGTTATCAAATTTTGCAGTCTTTTATATTCACACTTTCTGGGCAACAAGCCCCTACTGAGCATGTGCAGAAGCTCACAGGGTATACGTATACTAGTCTGTGATTGTCTGATGTCGGTCACATGATACAAGGGGCCAGAAAATGGGAGAAAAATCTACTGCTTATTTGAAATTCAGATTAAGTGCGATTGCATTGTCTTTTTATTATGTACTTGTTAATTGTGTAATTCTACTGCATTGAGTGGTCCTTTAAGCAACATTGCCAACACATCTAAAAGTTTAGATAAAGGTTTCATGGTGAAATGTATTACTAAGAAAATGTCCAGAACTGCGCAAGAAAGGTCAGATGCAGACACCATTGTGGTATTTAAAATAACCCTCTCCTGCATAAATAGGGATGGGCGAATGTTTCGCAACATTCGAAAAATGAAACTAATTTTAACACATTGGTTCGAATTTCAAATGTTTACCTATCGTTCTAACATTCAATTTTCGAATGTTCGGTTTAGAATTTTACGATTACTTTAAACATATTTGTTTTGAAAAATTGAAATTTATATATTTGTAATAGTATTTCTAATGCCTTCCTTAAATGTAATATTCAAATTATGCAATATTTGATCAAAATAGAAACATTTGAATTGATATATTTGTATCTATTATGTATTAATTTACTAGATTCCCTACCACATGAACTATTGAACTTCAGAATAGTATTTTGAAATTTCGAATTAACATTCTTTTTAACATGTGGACATTCTAATTATAAACATTCAAATTCGAAACTTGATATCCGAAAACTGTAGCATTCCATTATAGATTTTCTAAGAATATTGGTTCTTATCAACATTCGGATTTGTAATTCAAATTTCGGTACAACATTCTTTCTAACATTCGAATTCAGAAATTTACATATTCAACCATCCCTAATAAATAAGCAGTAGGCTTTTTATTAATGTATGTATGCAGCAACGTCTTACTTTCATTGTGATATTCCAGCATTTCTGTAGATTTAATACACCACTAACAGTGTACTTTACAGTCCATGAAAACTGAAATACCAGAGTTGCTAGATTAAAAGGGATTTTTAAGAAGAAAAAACCCCACTTCTTTCTGTAGTGAAACTTGCAGCTTTAACCCCCTAATGACCACAGCACTTTTCCATTTTCTGTCCGTTTGGGACCAAGGCTATTTTTGCATTTCTGCGATGTTTGTGTTTAACTGTAATTTTCCTCTTACTCATTTACTGTACCCACACATATTATATACCGTTTTTCTCGCCATTAAATGGACTTTCTAAAGATACCATTATTTTCATCATATCTTATAATTTACTATAAAAAAAATTATAAAATATGAGGAAAAAATGGAAAAAAAACACACTTTTTCTAACTTTGACCCCCAAAATCTGTTACACATCTACAACCACCAAAAAACACCCATGCTAAATAGTTTCTAAATTTTGTCCTGAGTTTAGAAATACCCAATGTTTACATGTTCTTTGCTTTTTTTGTAAACTATAGGGCCATAAATACAAGTAGCACTTTGCTATTTCCAAACCATTTCTTTTCAAAATTAGCGATAGTTACATTAGAGCACTGATATCTTTCAGGAATCTCTGAATATCCCTTGACATGTATATATTTTTTTTAGTAGACAACCCAAAGTATTGATCTAGGCCCATTTTGGTATATTTCATGCCACCATTTCACCGCCAAATGCAATCAAATAGAAAAAATCGTTAACTTTTCACAAATTTTTTCACAAACTTTTGGTTTCTAACTTAAATTATTTACAAACAGCTTGTGCAATTATGGCATAAATGGTTGTAAATTCTTCTCTGGGATCCCCTTTGTTCAGAAATAGCAGACATATATGACTTTGGTGTTGCTTTTTGGTAATTAGAAGGCCGCTAAATGCCACTGCGCACCACACGTGTATTATGCCCAGCAGTGAAGGGGTTAATTAGGGAGCATGTAGGGAGCTTTTTGGGGTAGTTTTAGCTTTAGTGTAGTGTAGTAGACAACCCCAAGTATTGATCTAGGCCAATTTTGGTATATTTCATGCCACCATTTCACCGCTAAATGCGATCAAATTAAAAAAAACGTTAATTTTTTCTCAATTTTAGGTTTCTCACTGAAATTATTTACAAACAGCTTCTGCAATTATGGCACAAATGGTTGTAAATGCTTCTCTGGGATCCCCTTTGTTCAGAAATAGCAGACATATATGGCTTTGGCATTGCTTTTTAGTAATTAGAAGGCCTCTAAATGCCGCTGCGCATCACAAGTGTATTATGGCTAGCAGTGAAGGGGTTAATTATGTAGCTTGTAGGGAGCTTGCAGGGTTAATTTTAGCTTTAGTGTAGAACTCAGCCTCCCACCTGAAACATCAGACCCCCTGATCCCTCCCAAACAGCTCTCTTCCCTCCCCCACCCCACAATTGTCCCCGCCATCTTAAGTACTGGCAGAAACTCTGCCAGTACTAAAATAAAAGGTATTTGGCCCTTTTTTAAAAAAAAAAAAAAAAAAAAAAAAAAAGCATATTTACATATGCTGATGTGTAGGATCTCCCCTTAGACCCCAACCTCACTGATCCCCCACCAAACTGCTCTCTAACCCTTCCCCTCTGCAATAATGGGCGCCATCTTGGGTACTGGCAGCTGTCTGCCAGTACCCAGTTTTGTAACAAAATGTGCCTTTTTTTAAAAAAATTCCCTTTTCTGTAGTGTAGCTTTCCCCCCCACCGAGACCAACCCCCAACCCCTTCCAGGACCCTTAGATTGCATTTTAGTATGTTTGTTTTTTCAACTTTTAACTTTTTTTTTTCTGTAGTGTAGCGGTTCCCACCCGCGCCCGCCCACCACCTCCCGTGCGCGCCCCCGTAGCTCCCGCCCCCGATCCCGCCCCCCTCCACTCCACATAGAGCACCGATGGCCGCCCACCCACCTCCCACGTAAGCTCCCACCCACCAACGATACCGGCCATCGATGTCCGATGCAGAGAGAGCCACAGAGTGGCTCTCTCTGCATCGGATGGCCAAGGGGGGTTATTGCAGGATGCCTCCATATCGAGGCATCACTGCAATAACCGGAAAGCAGCTGGAAGCGAGCAGGATCGCTTCCAGCTGCTTTCCAGACCAAGGACGTACGCCACACGTCCTCGGTCATTAACTGCATTTTTTTTGAGGACGTGTGGCGTACGTCCTTGGTCGTTAAGGGGTTAAAAACTAACTTTATTCTTTAAGCTTATTTTGAAAAAAAAAAAAAAAAAGGTACAATTTATAAAGAGGGTGTTCGAGTGCAAATATAAAATATTTAAACTTTATTTATAGTAATTAACCTATAAGATGGTGCCAAAAGCAAAACAAGTTGAAATTGTCACATTTTACCCCCCAAAATATATAAAACAAACACAGGGTCCACTTCCAATATTTAAAGGTGACAAAAAAACCAAATATTTTCTATCATGATTTGGATAGAACGTACAATTTTAAAACAACTTTCCTTATTACTTCTAGTATCAAATCTGCTTTGTTCTCTTGTTATTCTTTGCTGAAGGAACAGAATTGCACTACTGCAGCTAGTTGAACACATCTTGTTAGCCAATCACAAGATACAAACGTGTGCAGGAACCAGTAAGTAGCTAGCTCCCTTTAGTGTAGGATATGTGCATATTCTTTTTCAACAAGGGATACCAAGAGAATGAAGCACATTTGAAAATTTAAGTGAATTTAGAAGTGTGTTAAATGCTCTCTGAATCATGCAAGTTTAAATTATGACTTTTCTATCCCTTTAAATAGAGGAGGGAGATAGAGATATTCCTTCCACCTGGACCATGTAAATTTTAGTCCCCTTAGTGACTTAGCATTAAGTGCGATTGCTATAACACTGAGACTTAGGAACGCACGCACGCACCCTCCACTGCTGTGTTCAGTCTGGTAACTATTCTCCTAAACCAAGTAAGCAGAACATTAAAGGGATATGACACCCAAAACGTTCTGGGTAGCGCTGGCTGATTGGTGGCTAAATGTAGCCAATAAATCGGCAAGCGCTACCCACCAGGATGCTGAACCAAAAATGGTCCGTCTCTTAAGCTTTTATTCCTGCTTTTTCAAATAAACATTTCAAGAGAACAAAAAAAAAAAAAAAAATAGGAGTAAATTAGAAAGTTACATGCTCTGAATCATGAAAGAAAACATATGAGTTTCATATCCCTTTAAGATGCAGGGACACAAAAATGCAAGCATTGAAAGTTGCAAATGCTACATCTTCACAGCCATTCATTTTTACCTGGGCTGATGTAACGGAGAAATGTTTCATGTAGACATTTTGTCCAGTGCTTGAACATCTGTATATAAAACAAAACATACACACAGAAAACAAAATGAGTGTAAGAAACTAGACAACCTGATGCTCTAAATGCACCCAGTGTACAAAGTACAGAGTTAAAGTTGCCTTTCCCATATTTAAGCCAAATATTGTGCACAATAGATAACCAAACAGATTGCAATCTGATTAGCTTCCCATGATCACAGACAGTGAGAGCAGTCCGCACACTACACTCACTGTCCGTCAACACTTCAGCCGAATTTAAAATGTGTTCATGGTTACCATACTAGAAATTATAATAATAAACATTATACATAACATACATATCATATACAGAATAAACATACTAAATATAATGATACAGAACATACTAGATATACATAATACATAACATATTATACAGAATAAAGATACTAAATATACATAATAAATTATAAAAATATTGTACAATAAATAACCAAACAAACAAATTGCAATCTGATTATCTTCCCATGATCAGACAGTGAGAGCAGTCTGCACTCTACACTTACTGTACATGAACACTTCAGCAGACACAGAATTTAAATGTGTGCATGGTTACCATACTACACATAATAAACACAAAAACTATGCATAACAACAATATACATAATTATTCACAAAAATATTGCATAAACACTGTTAAAAAAAGCCAATACTTAAATATTTTTTCTTTCCATGATCACAGGCAGTAAGAACAGTCTGCTCCTGCGTTCTGTGAACACTTCAGCATGTGCAGAATGCTACGTGTACTTTAAACTTACCAAAGTGGCGTTCTGATCATGTCTGAGGATTGACGAATCTGGTTGAATCCGTGGTATGCTTGAATGGTGTAGGCACAAACAAATGTAAAACTCACCAACACGATCGCTTTACGTAACTACCCCAACAAAGTCTCATCTTGTGGAGCAGAATGACGTAGCAGATCTTGAGCAGCAGATGTGTCCTTTTCATGCAGCAAACAGTAGCTTGACAGGATAACCTCGAGCAAATGTTCATGGGAGATGTACAGGAGACAAAGAAAAAAAAATGAGAAAGGCAACAGTAGCTCCAGTCTGTCCTTACCAACTTGCGGCCTGGATGTGAGCTTTTTGTCAACATTCTACACCTCATCTCAGCTGCCAGTAGTGATTGCACAGACGCAGTTATTCAGCAGACACAGTTGAAGAGCGCTCTTTGTACTTTAAGGCCTCTCTCGTCACATTGCTAGATCTGTTGAGAGGAAACAAATTCAGTTCTTGCACAGCAATACCTAAGTAGCTATAAAAAGTAATATGTTTTCCTTCATGTAATTAGCAAGAGTCCATGAGCTAGTGACGTATGGGATATACATTCCTACCAGGAGGGGCAAAGTTTCCCAAACCTCAGAAATGCCTATAAATATACCGCTCACCACACCCACAATTCAGTTTTTGGAAGTGGTGAAGTAAGTTTGTGCTAGATTTCTACGTTGATATGCGCTTCTCAGCAGGCTGAAGCCCGGTTTTCTTCTCAGAATGGAGTGAATGTCAGAGGATGTGAAGAGAGTACTGCCTATTTGAATACCATGGTCTTCCTCTAGGGGATCTATTTCATAGGTTCTCTGTTATCGGTTGTAGAGATTTCTTCTCCTACCTCCCTTTTCAGATCGACAATATACTCTTATATACCATTACCTCTACTGATTCTCGTTTCAGTACTTGTTTGGCTATCTACTATATGTAGATGAGTGTCTTAGGGTAAGTAAGTCTTATTTCTATTTATGACACTCAAAGCTATGGTTGGGCACTTTATATGTAAAGTTCTAAATATATGTGTTTAAACTTATATTTGCCATGATTCTGGATAATCAGTATTCCTTCATTCAGACTGTCAGTTTCATTTTTTGGGGAAAATGCATATAAATTTATATTTTTTTCTTACCTTAAAATTTTCAATCTTCAACATCTAATGTTCAGGATGTTCCTGTTAATGTTAAAGAATTTGTTTCTAATTCTATTGAGAAGGCTCTGTCTGTTATTCCTCCTTCTAGTAAACGTAAGAGGTCTTTTAAAACTTCACATATTTCAGATGAATTTTTAAATGACCGCCATCATTCTGACTTATCTATTTCTGATGAGGATCTATCTGGTTCAGAAGATTCTACCTCAGATATTGACACTGATAAATCTTCATATTTGTTTAAGATGGAGTTTATTCGTTCTTTACTTAAAGAAGTGTTGATTGCATTAGATATGGAGGAGTCTATTCCTCTTGATATTAAAACTACTAAGCGTTTAAATTCAGTTTTTAAACCTCCCGTAGTTATTTCAGAAGTTTTTCCAGTTCCTGATGCTATTTCAGAAGTAATTTCTAGGGAATGGAATAGTCTGGGTACTTCATTTACTCCTTCTCCAAGGTTTAAGAAATTGTACCCTTTGCCATCTGATAGATTAGAGTTTTGGGAGAAAATCCCCAAAGTTGATGGGGCTCTCTCTACTCTTGCTAAATGTACTACTATTCCTACGGCAGATAGTACTTTGTTTAAAGATCCTTTAGATAGGAAGCTTGAATCCTTTCTAAGGAAGGCTCATTTATGTTCAGGTAATCTTCTTAGACCTGCTATTTCTTTGGCTGATGTTGCTGCAGCTTCAACTTTCTGGTTGGAGGCTTTAGCGCAACAAGTGTCAGACCATAAAGCTTAGAGCATTGTTAAACACCTTCAACATGCTAATAACTTTGTGTGTGATGCCATTTTCGATATTAGAATTGATGTCAGGTATAGGTCTTTAGCTATTTTAGCCAGAAGAGCTTTATGGCTTAAGTCTTGGAATGCAGATATGACTTCTAAGTCAACTTTGCTTTCTCTTTCTTTCCAAGGTAATAAATTGTTTGGTTCTCAGTTAGACTCAATAATTTCAACTGTTACTGTGGGGGGGGGGGGGGGGGGAGGGAGCCTTTTTACCTCAGGATAAAAAAAATATAAAAAGGTAAATATAGGGCTGCTAATCGTTTTTGTTCCTTTCGTCAGAATAAGGAACAAAAGCCTGACCCTTCCTCTAAAGGAACAGTTTCCGTTTGGAAACCTTCACCAGTCGGGAATAAATCCAAGCCTTTTAGAAAGTCAAAACCAGCTCCCAAATCCGCATGAAGGTGTGGCCCTCATTCCAGCACAGCTGGTAGGGGGCAGGTTACGATTTTTCAAAGATGTTTGGATCAATTCGATTCAAAGTCTTTGGATTCAGAACATTGTTTCACAAGGGTACAGAATAGGTTTCAAGGTAAGACCGCCTGTGAGAAGATTCTTTATTTCAGGCATTCCAGTAAACCCAGTAAAGGCTCAAGCATTTCTGAAATGTGTTTCAGATCTGGAGTCAGCTGGGGTAATTGTGCCAGTTCCAGTTCTGGAACAGGGCCTGGGGTTTTATTCAAATCTGTTCATTGTTCCAAAGAAAGAGAATTCTTTCAGACCAGTTCTGGATCTAAAAATATTGAATCATTATGTAAGGATACCAACATTCAAGATGGTGACTATAAGGACTATTCTGCCTTTTGTTCAGCAAGGGCATTATATGTCCACAATAGACTTACAGGATGCATATCTTCATATTCCAATTCATCCGGATCACTATCAGTTCCTGAGATTCTCTTTTCTAGACAAGTATTACCATTTTTTTGCTCTTCTTTTTAGCCTAGCAACAGCTCCAAGGATCTTTTCAAGGTTCTCGGTGCCCTTCTTTCTGTAATCAGGGTATTGCGGTATTTCCTTATTTGGACGATATCTTGGTACTTGCTCAGTCTTTACATTCTGCAGAATCTCACATGAATCAACTTGTGTTGTTTCTTCAAAGACATGGTTGGAGGATCAATTTACCAAAGAGTTCCTCGATTCCTCAGACAAGGGTAACCTTTTTGGGTTTCCAAATAGATTCAGTGTCCATGACTTTGTCTCTAACAGAAAAGAGACGTCTGAAATTGGTTTCAGCTTGTTGAAACCTTCAGTCTCAATCTTTCCCTTTTGCTTGTTTTCACATGAGATCTCTCCAGCTTTGTATGCTGAACCAATGGTGCAGGGATTATACAAAGATATCACAATTAATATCCTTAAATCCCAATGTTCATTCTTCTCTGAGTTGGTGGTTGGATCACCATTGTTTAGTTCAAGGGGCCTCTTTTGTTCGTCCAACCTGGACTGTGATCTCAACAGATGCAAGTCTTTCAGGTTGGGGAGCTGTATGGGGATCTCTGACAGCGCAGGGGGTTTGGGAATCTCAGGAGGCGAGATTACCAATCAACATTTTGGAACTCCGTGCGATTTTCAGAGCTCTTCAGTTCTGGCCTCTTCTGAAGAGAGAATCGTTTATTTGTTTTCAGACAGACAATGTCACAACTGTGGCATATGTCAACCATCAAGGGGGGACTCACAGTCCTCAGGTTATGAAAGAAGTATCTCGGATACTTGTATGGGCGGAATCCAGCTCCTGTCTAATTTCTGCGGTTCACATCCCAGGTATAGACAATTGGGAAGCGGATTATCTCACTCGCCAGACGTTACATCCGGGCGAATGGTCTCTTCACCCAGAGGTATTTCTTCAGATTGTTCAAATCTGGGGGCTTCCAGAAATAGATCTGATGGCCTCTCATCTAAACAAGAAACTTCCCAGGTATCTGTCCAGATCCAGGGATCCTCAGGCGGAAGCAGTGGACGCGTTGTCACTTCCTTGGAATTATCAACCTGCTTATATCTTTCCGCCTCTAGTTCTTCTTCCAAGAGTGATTTCCAAAATCCTAATGGAGCGTTCGTTTGTACTGCTGGTGGCTCCAGCATGGCCACACAGGTTTTGGTATGCGGATCTCGTTCGGATGGCAAGTTGCCAACCTTGGACACTTCCGTTAAGGCCAGATCTTCTATCTCAAGGCCCATTTTTCCATCAGGATCTCAAATCATTAAATTTGAAGGTATGGAGATTGAACGCTTAATACTTAGTCATAGAGGTTGCTCTGACTCCGTGATTAATACTATGTTACAGGCTCATAAATCTATGTCTAGAAAGATCTATTACCGAGTCTGGAAGACTTCCATTTCTTGGTGTTCTTCACATAAATTCTCTTGGCATTCTTTTAGAATTCCTAGAATTTTACAATTTCTTCAAGATGGTTTGGATAAGGGTTTGTCTGCAAGTTCCTTGAAAGGACAAATCTCTGCTCTTTTTGTTCTTTTTCACAGAAAGATTGCTAATCATCCTGATATTCTTTGTTTTGTACAGGCTTTGGTTCGTATCAAGTCTGTCATTAAGTCAATCTCTCCTCCTTGGAGTCTCAATTTGAACCTATGCATTCTCTAGATATTAAATTACTTTCCTGGAAAGTTTTGTTCCTTTTGGCCATCTCTTCTGCTAGAAGAGTTTCTGAGTTATCTGCTCTCTTATGAATCTCCTTTTCTGATTTTTCATCAGGATAAGGCGGTGTTGCAGGCTTTAATTTTTAATTTAATTTTTTACCTAAAGTTGTGAATTCTAACAACTTTAGTAGAGAAATTGTTGTCCCTTCATTGTGTCCTAATCCTAAGAATTCTCTGGAGAGATCTTTACATTCTTTGGATGTAGTAAGAGCTTTGAAATATTATGTTGAAGCTACTAAAGATTTCAGAAAGACTTCTAGTCTATTTGTTATCTTTTCTGGTTCTAGGAGAGGTCAGAAGGCTTCTGCCATTTCTTTGGCGTCTTGGTTAAAGTCTTTGATTCATCATGCTTATTTAGAGTCGGGTAAATCCCCGCCTCAAAGGATTACGGCTCATTCTACTAGGTCAGTTTCTACTTCCTGGGCTTTAAGGAATGAAGCTTCTGTTGATCAGATTTGCAAAGCAGCAACTTGGTCTTCTTTGCATTTTGATGTTTTCTCTTCTTCTGAAGCAGTTTTTGGTAGAAAAGTACTTCAGGCAGCTGTTTCAGTTTGATTCTTCTGCTTATAATTTCAGTTTTTTTCATTATAAGATTACAACTTTTTGATTTGGGTTGTGGATTATTTTTTCAGTGGAATTGGCTGTTTTTATTTTATCCCTCCCTCTCTAGTGACTCTTGCGTGGAAGTTCCACATCTTGGGTATCTGCTATCCCATACATCACTAGCTCATGGACTCTTGCTAATTACATGAAAGAAAACATAATTTATTTAAGAACTTACCTGATAAATTAATTTCTTTCATATTAGCAAGAGTCCATTAGGCCCACTGTTACAGAAGCATTAGTTATTTTGTTGTGAAGAGCTTATTTCCCAGCAGCAATGCCTGAACCAGCAAGCCAGCGCCTAAGAAGGGCTCCAAGAAAACCGTAACAAGTTTCATTTCATAAAGAGTTAACTCTTTTTTTTCAGCTTTTAGAAACTATTGTCTAATCACCTCTGGAGCCAGACTGCTAATTGATAAGATGAACTTGTAAACTTGTTATCTTAAGTACTGTAATCCTATTGTGGCCTGTCAAAGGACAGTGCTCTCTATCTAAATGTGTGATGGGGGATTTTGTGCTTCCCCCCCTCTCCCCCTGGGAGTGCCCTGTGTGCATGTAACCTTAATAAAAAGCAGGCTGGGCATCCCAGTCCTGAGTTCTTGTTTGACCCTCAATCGCAGCGTTGACTCGTTTTTGTGGGCAGAAGGGTATCCTAGCTGTACTGCAGCTAAGGGAGATTATTCTATATTTGCGAGACTCATATAGAATACTATGGAAAGCAGCTTCTCCCCTCTTTAGCAATAGGGATCCAGGCTACTAAGCGGTCCATCTCTCAGCGAGACTAAGGGTAACCGTAACACCCACCCTTTTTGTGGTGGTTATGATTTTTTTGTATAAAGCACAATTATTCCAATTCCTTATTTTTTGATGCTTTCACTCCTTTCTTATCACCCCACTTCTTGGCTATTCGTTAAACTGAATTGTGGGTGTGGTGAGGGGTGTATTTATAAGCATTTTTGAGGTTTGGGAAACTTTGTCCCTCCTGGTAGGAATGTATATCCCATACGTCACTAGCTCATGGACTCTTGCTAATATGAAAGAAATTAATTTATCAGGTAAGTTCTTACATAAATTATGTTTTTTTTTGTTATTCCTAAAAGGCAAGTACCGAGGGGGGGGGGGGTGAAGTGTGCTGTGTGACACGATAAACAACATGCATGATAAACAACAAAATACCATGATCATCCATGTACAGAGCAACACTTTTTCCCAATATCTGTCTAAAAGGTCATGGAAAGAAAGTATTTTCTATATTTTTCTGTGGCTATTCACATCCGTTTCACAACAGTGTATATGTTAACATAGCAAAAGTGACACAGAAAGAAAGAAAAATTACAACACAAGAAAATACAGTAATGTTTAAACTTCAACATGGTTTTAAAATGTAGCTCTAGGATGCTTGACTTATAAATTAAACATTCATGATTCAGCAACAGTATATAATTATAAACAACTTTCCAATGTATTTCTATTACCAAATTTGCTTTGTTCTTTTGGTATCCTTTGTTGAAGGATAAAGTCAAGTCAGCGGAAAGGAGCCCAAGAGTGTGCACGTAAAATGCAAAGTCTGTGAAAAGAACTGAAATAAGGGGACAGGCTGCAGAGGCTTAGATACAAGGTAATCAGAGGTTAAAGGCAGGGGCGTATTATTGTCTAGGCAAACGAGGCCTGGGCCTAGTGCGGCAGATTTGGGGTAGGCGAAAAGTACGGCATTGTTCCCTACTAAACAGCGCTGGGCAAGGTTTTTTGGGGGTACTTTTTATTGAGCACCGCATTGTGTAATCAGTGGCAAGCTTACCGCTGAGCTGCCACTTCAGTTTATTGTCAGTGCTGGCCAGTCTACCCTATGCCCTGTCTCTAAAAGCTTACATCACATGCAGTACACTGAGCACTACAGCATGTGGGCTTTTACAGAGCTGGGGTGAACGTCAGCATGAGGGGGCATGTTAATCAGTCGACTCAACAGAGATGGAGAGGGATATACTACAGGGGAAGCAGTGGTGGCATGGCAATACTTACTAACCCACAGGTAAGATTGGCCACTCGATGTACTCACTAACAGTGGCAGCTGGGGTAGCACTGAAACTTGTGCAGGGAAAACAACTTTGAAGGTGGCGGTTGGGGCAGCGAGCATGTGTTCAATTTTACTTTTCTTAGATGCTTTGATTGCCGCGCACAGTAACCTGCACCTGTAACCTTCTTTGTGGAATCACAAATGTAGGAGGGCAGGGGCAGCCTAAAGTGTAAACTTCCATGTGAGGCAGCAGCAGGTCTCTGGTCCACATGAGCAGATCCCATCCCATTAGTGTTAGAGACAGATTCTAACACAGCAGGTAGATCATTTCTCTCCTTCACTTTTAGTTTTTCTATTGACAAGTTCCCTTGTAGAAGAAGAACAGACAGTAGTAGTTTTGACTTCCCCATCCAGGGACTTGCAGCCAACCAACAGCATAATTTGCTTACAGAGATGCAATAGGATTCTCTAAAGATATGTTTCTGATTAATGCAGGTGGACCTCCTTTTTAACCTTTTCACTGTGTGCCCTATTCCAATTTTGTCAGCATTACTTTGTATGTACCTGTGTGCATGTATCTGTATGTGTGTGAACCTTTATATATATGTATCTGTTTATGCATCTGTGTATGGATGTGTGTGTATGTATATCTGTTTGTGTGTGTAGCTTAGTGCATTGTACTTTTTAAAAAAAAATGTAAAATATTTTTAGTTCTACGTAGGGGCCCCACGCTGTAATTTCGCCTAGAGCCATGCAACTACTAGGGATTTTGTATTTTAATTTCACATGGTTACTTAGTACTGACTGTCTCCTATCTAATATATATATATATACCCTGCATATAAAATAGTTTTTTCTCACCCTGCATATGCATTTAGGTTTAAATCAACCCACCTGAGTGAATGCAAGCCCTGGTAAAAATCTACAAGAGACATAAAAATAAGAAAAATGTTACACCCTGACCAAAAAAATATTATAGATAAAAAAAGGCCTAAAACCTGGGGGGGGGGGGGGGGGTAGCAGAAGTTTGAGTGCCTAGGGCAGCACAAAACCTAAATACACCACTGGTGAAAGGTATATTTAATATAACCGTGTTGGTTATGCAAAAATCGGGGAATGGGTAATAGAGGGATTATTTATCTTTTTAAACAAAAATTTTGGTGTAGACTGTCCCTTTAACAATAGTATACCACGAGAACTAAGCAAAATTGATAACAGAATTAAAATTGTAAAGTTGTTTAAAATATCATGCTCTATTCAATCCATTTAAGTTTATTCTTTTACCACTGGCTGTTATTATGATCCCATGTTCAAGCAAGTACATTGAACATTTACATTAATAAAAAGCTGCCTAGGCTCTGAGATCAGGTTAATTTTGCTTAAGAAGCTAAAACTTTTTTTTTTTGGTTACTAAGATTAAAGTAGCTATATTGCCCCAGGACATATTTTATGCCCCTTTAAGAGACAAGATAGCTATACACTAGGACTAGCAATAGCAACTGCTTTCCCTATTCCTTTAAGGATAAAAATCTATTAAAATTAAAAGTACAGTCATACCACAAAAAAGACACTGCAAGGACGAGGGGACATTAGAGGTAAAATGACATTCATTTGTTAGAATATATCATTTTAAGACTAGTGACCCTGCAGCTACTGCTTGGGATCCCCACAACAGTGCTGGTCCCATTCAGTAGAGCTTTCTGCTTGGGACTAGCAGTGTTCTGTGGGTCTTCAGCAGGACAGCATTGTTAGTGTTAACAATTACATGCTCCATTGCTATTGTTTAGGATCTGCAAAGAGTTACACATTTAAAGTCGCACAGAGTACTACTAGTCCCAAGCAGTAGCACCAGTCGCACAACTCAGATGTTTAACTAGCGCTACCAATTGCATAGTTGCCAACAGTCCCTGATTTCCAGGGACAGTCCCTAGATTTTGTTGTATGGCCCTGTATTTTTTTTTGTCCCTGGAAATGTCCCTGAAAATCTCCTTTGCACAACATTTGTTGTTTGCATATAGATACACACACACATACACATAGATAGATGATACATAGATATAGTGTATTATTTAAATATAATGCATTCCTAATGGAATATTGTTATTATTATTGAATGGGTTCACATATTATTTGTCTTTCTACATTTGATGCTGTGTTGTAAAAATATCCATATGCCCAGAATGTGTTCCAGAGACTGGGTAGGTGTAAGAGCTTGGTGCTGTAATCTGTATAATAAACTATGGATAAGTCTAAATTATACTATTACTTTCAAATGGGTGTGTTTTGATTGCAGAACTGAGTGGGCGGAGCAGTTGAACAGTAGGTTGTCAATACTCCAGTAACCCGCCTGCTTGCTCTGCTTTAAAGTGTCCCTGGAATTTTTTTTGAAATGTTGGCAACTATGCAATTGGGACCAGCACTGCTTTGCTGGTCCGAAGAAGTACTTCTACTCTGCGTTTACCTCTTTGCAGGTTAAACACACAGTAATGCAGGGTCGCTAGTCTTAAAATGCCATGTTCTAACAAATTAGAGCATGTAATTGTTTGACTGTTATCACCAATTATACTATGATAATATATGTGCAACAAAAATGATCTACTGTTATACAAGAAACACAGCTCAAATACTATGAATTTAATGTATTTTACAACAATTTAACTCTTACCTTTTTAACAAAGGAGGCACAGAAACATTTCTTTTGACAATGAACTAGACACTGTTGTGTTGGCTGTATGTCATCTGGTGCTGTAGATCGGTTAACTTTAGCATCACCTGCAGATTAGAAAACTAAACTATTTAACGTAAGAAACAGGACATTGTGATAGATTTGCCTTGCCTATAGTTAATACTCAAGAAGAAAATCAGAGAACAATTAGAAGAAAGAACCTTTAATATGAACATTAAGTCTTAAGGTCTATATTCTGGGCTGTACAATATATAAGGAGATTTATAGGTTTAAGTTGTTAGTTATATGACCAAATGCTCCAAAACTACAGCCTAACAGTCGCTCCATATCATAATTTCATAAATGCAACACAAATAAAAACAGCATTAGAAGGGAAAGAAGAGTAAGATAAACCAAGAGGTCTCCGTGGAATGGTATAAAAGCATCAGGAATTGGGTTATTAAAGACTTGGTAATTATAGGCAGTGACAGAGGAATAATAAATGCAACAGAATAGAGTTTACCATGAATGTTAGCTGTGCATTTTCTGGGTTGGGCTTGCATGGGACCTATGTCATTTTTTAAGCTGTTGTGTAAAAAGGTTAATGGAAATAATATATAATTTTCATTAAAATATTGATATATTTAGGGATTATTATATCTTAACTGCATGTCCAAAGGCTTCAGAGACCATTTACAATCCATCATAGCCTTACAGCTGTACTCATGGGCACTGGGAGAAGGTGCGGACTGCTCCAAGTGTTCACAAGCACAGCTGACACCATGACAGAGAGTTCACAGCAACATCTACCAATGACCATGATGGGTTTTAACAGTACTTTAATAGGAGAAAATGCATTAGGCTATCTTTTTTTGTAATATAGACTATAATGTCAGAAACTTTACTATGAAAAATAGGGGGAAAAGGGAAAATGCCATATTAGAGGCAATAAAATTAATTTTAAAATGTCATGCTCATAGGCGTCAAGATACCATTTACAATCCACCATAGCTTTACAGCTGTATCCATGGGCACAGGGAGCAGGCGCGCACTGCTCCACATGTCCATAAAAACAGCTGCCACCATGGGCAGAGAGCTCACTGTAACATCTGCCAGTGATCATGTTGGGTCTAACAGGAGAGAAGAAAGGAAATTATGCTGTTAAGCAGCCATTGAAAATAGGAGGAAATAAAATTCCATGCTAGAGGCAGTAACTAATTTTAGACTAGTCACATGTCCAGAGGGTTCATTAAACAGTTTATGCCCCACCATAGCTTTACAGCTGTAGTCACGGGCACCAGGAGCAGGTGCGGCCTGCTCTTAGTGTCCGCAAACTACAGCTGCCACCATGTGCAGAGAGCTCACTATAACATCTGCTAGTGACCATATTGGGGCTATCTGGAGAGAATAATGGAAGTGGAGGGCCCTCTAGTGGGGCTGTAACAAAATTAAGGGATAACTGAGTTGAAGTCTAGAGGGTACAAGGTGATACAGTGTTGCAAGTGTGGGGGCGGGTGTTTCTGCTTACCTTTATAGGTCCTGGCTGCAGTTTATCCGGCCCTCTTTTGTTCCTGGATCCAGACTTCAAAGGAGTTTTTCCCCGCCCGCCCGTCCCTCGATGAAGAGGTGGCAGCTCATAGCGGTAAAGTTAGGGTTTACCCTGGCGTGGGTAGGTTTATGTGAACTAGCCTTTTAAGACCAGGTTTTAATTGTAGCCTTCCACCTGTTCAGGCGTGTTTTATGACTCGCTTGAGGGGGTCGCCTTCCTAGGCTGGTTGTTTTTATGCCTTCGCTGGCGGTCGGTCAGGGCCCAGAGAGCGGGCAGGGAGAGAGAAGAGTGATGCCCTAGGATGGGGGAGGCGACGCCCGCTAGGTGCTGAGTTGACCTAGGGGTTACTCCCCCCTACGAATCGTAGGACAAATAACTCTAATAGCTTACAGCTCTATCTGCCAATTGGGTGCGTGCAATCCGCGCCGTGCTGCAAACACTGTGTAGGACCCTGGCTGTCTGTCAGTAGGGGTTAGAATAGCTAATTCATTGCCGCCATCAATTTTTGCTAAGAACTTTATACAGTTCTTTGTGTTATTATGAGTAAGTTGCCTAAGTTGGCATATTTTAAATAGCCTAATCTAAAAGGTTTATTTATAATAAACGTGACCGGTCTTTAGTCCAAAACCTGTTGTTGTGTGTTTATTGGTTTATCATTTCTAGGGTACGTAAGATGAATAAGGAAGTTTATCTCTTAAGTAAATTATGCTGTTAAGCAGCCTTTGAAAATATAGGGAAATAAAATGCCATGCTAGAGGCAGTAATGAATTATTTTAGACTATAAATGTCCAGAGGCTTCAGAAACAGTTTATGCCCCACCATAGCTTTACAGCTGTAGTCACGGGCACCAGGAGCAGGTGCGGCCTGCTCTTAGTGTCCGCAAACTACAGTTGCCACCATGTGCAGAGAGCTCACTATAACATCTGCCAGTGACCATATTGGGGCTATATGAAGAGAAAAAAGTAAATTATGCTGTTAAGCAGCCTTCGGAAATATAGAGAAATAAAATGCCATGCTAGAGGCAGTAATTAATTTTAGACTAGTTACACGTCCAAAGGCTTCAGAAACAGTTTGCGCCGCACCATAGCTTTACAGCTGTAGTCACGGGCACCAGGAGCAGGTGTGGACTGCTCTTAATGTCCGCAAACTACAGCTGCCACCATGTGCAGAGAGCTCACCGTAACATCTGCCAGTAACCATGTTGGGACTATCAGGAGGGAAGAAAGTAAATTATGCTTAAAGGGACACTGTACCCAAAAAATTTCTTTCGTGATTCAGATTGAGCATGAAATTTTAAGCAACCTTCTAATCTACTCCTATTATCAAATTTTCTTCATTCTCTTGGTATCTTTATTTGAAATGCAAGAATGTAAGTTTAGATGCCGGCCCATTTTTGGGTTGTCCTTGCTGATTGGTGGATAAATTAATCCACCAATAAAAAAAGTGCTGTCCAGAGTACTGAAACCAAAAAAAAAAAAAAAGCTTAGATGCCTTCTTTTTCAAATAATGATAGCAAGAGAACGAAGAAAAATTGATAATAGGAGTAAATTAGAAAGTTGCTTAAAATTGCATGCTCTTTCTGAATTACAAAATAAAAAATTTGGGTTCAGTGTCCCTTTAAGGGATTAAATGCCTATCAGTTGTTACCAGAAAAGAGGAACTTAACATAACTTTAACCTTTAAATAACGTAACTTTAAGGAATAAATAAGACACAGAAACTGAATGTGGGAAAAAATTTTGACCTTCACTAGCCAAAACATTTATTAACTGAATAACTTCTGAAACAGGACAGGCAAGATGGCGGCAAGAACTTCTAACTAAACGGCCTGTTACGGTTACCCTTAGTCTCGCTGAGAGATGGACCGCTTAGTAGCCTGGATTCCTATTGCTGAAGAGGGGAGAAACTGCTTTCCATAGTATTCTATATGAGTCTCGCAAATGTAGAATAATCCCCCTTAGCTGTAGTACAGCTAGGATACCCTTCTGCCCACAAAAACGAGTCAACGCTGCGATTGAGGGACAACCAAGAACCGAGGACTGGGATGCCCAGCCTGCTTTTTATTTAGGTTACATGCACACAGGGCACTCCCAGGGGGGGGAAGCATAAAATCCCCCATCACACATTTAGACAAAGCCCTTGGACAGGCCACCGCAGATAACAAGTACACACAAGAAAACAATTGAGTCCTTCTTATCACCTAGCAGTGAATGCTTATCACAAACTTAATTACAGTACACAATATGCTAGGAAACCTGCCTCAGAAAATAGTTTTCTCAAAACTGAACAGAGTTAACCCTTTATGAAATGATACTTGTTACAGTTTTCTTGGAGCCCTTCTTAGGCGCTGGCTTGGCTGGTTCAGGCATTGCTGCTGGGAAATAAGTTTCTTCACAACAAAATAACTAATGCTTCTGTAACAGTGCTCCCTTTCTGTGGAACACTCTGGCAGACACGGTCTGACCCCTTTTCGGGGCAGACTAAGGCTGTCCAGACCGCTGGTTTATGCGGGGCTGAGGTCGGTTTGTCTGGACAACCCGTCGGCGTTGCCATTCTGTTTCCCAGGTCTGTAAGTAATGGTGAAATTGAAGGGTTGCAACGATAAACTCCAACGTAATAGCCTGCCATTATCTCCAGAGACCCGGTTCAGCCACACCAACGGGTTATGGTCGGTGACCAGAGTGAACTCCTGCCCATATAAATAGGGAGTCAATTTCTTTAATGCCCACACCAAAGCCAAACACTCCTTTTCGACCGCTGCATAGCTGACTTCGCGGGGCAGGAGCTTCCGGCTGATGTAGGCAACTGGATGCTCCCCTCCATCTTCGCCTACTTGGCTGAGGACGGCTCCCAGCCCGAACATGGAAGCATCTGTGTGGACGATAAAACGTTTGTTAAGGGCTGGAGCCGCCAAGACAGGAGCGTTAATTAGAGCATTTTTGAGAGCCTGGAAAGCCGTTTCACAGTGGGGAGACCACAGGACCTGTCGAGGTAAGTTCTTCTTGGTCAAGTCAGTCAGGGGTTTGGCAAGTGTGCTGTAGTCTGGTACGAACCGTCTATAGTACCCTGCCGTGCCCAGGAAGGCTAGGACCTGAGTCTTAGTGATGGGGGTGGGCCAATTGGCGACAGCTTCTATCTTGGCCGGCTCTGGTCGCTGCTTTCCACACCCCACCCGGTGACCCAGGTACTGTACCTCGGCCATCCCAAAGTGGCATTTTTCTGGCTTCAGAGTCAGGCCAGCAGCCCGGATCTGATCCAGAACCATTCCTATGTGAGCTAAGTGGTCCTCCCATGACTCACTGTGGATCGCTATGTCGTCCAGGTAGGCGCAAGCAAAACTCTGGAAGCCATCCAGGAGCCTATCCACCAAGCGCTGGAATGTAGCTGGGGCATTCTTCATCCCAAACGGCATTACCCTAAACTGATATAAGCCGAATGGGGTGACGAATGCCGACTTGGGGATAGCCTCCGGGGTCAGGGGAATCTGCCAGTAACCTTTGCAGAGGTCAATAGTGGTCAGGTAATTTCCCCTGGCTATACGATCGAGTAGCTCGTCTACCCTGGGCATAGGGTAAGCGTCCGTCACGGTCTTTTCATTGAGCCTCCGATAGTCTACGCAGAACCGGGTGGTCCCATCTTTCTTGGGCACCAAGACAACTGGGGAGGCCCAGGGACTATCGGAGGGCTCAATTACCCCGAGTTGGAGCATCTCATCGATCTCCTTCTTCATTCCTATCCTAACTGCTTCGGGGATTCGGTACGGAGCCTGGCGCAAGGGAGCTTGTCCCGGAGTATCTACCTGGTGGGTGGTTAAAGTAGTGTACCCTGGCTTCGGGGAGAAGGTGAGGTGTTTGGACTGTAGGAGTTGGTTGAGCTGCTCCCTTTCAGTGGGGCTAAGTCGGTCTCCTATCTGAACCTGAGCCACTATACCTGTGGGGAGACTCTTTTCTAATAGGTCTGGAATGGGTAGACTGTCGGGGCCTTCCTGAGGGGAACAACATACGGCCGTCACGTTCTCTGGTCGCTCAAAATATTCCTTGAGCATGTTTACATGGAATGTCTTTCTAAGATTGTTGTCGTGGCAGCTAGCTATCACATAAGTGGTGTCTCCCCTTTTCTCTACGATCTGGTAGGGGCCCTGCCAGGACGCCTGCAATTTGTCTGTCTTCACCGGCTTAAGTACTAACACCTTTTGTCCTATGGTAAAGATTCTCTTTCGGGCCCCCCGATCGTACCATACTTTCTGTCTTCTCTGGGCCGACTGGAGATTAGCCCGCACGGATTTGGCTAATTGCTCCATTCGGTCCCTGAGTTCCAGCACGTATGGCACAATGGGGACACCGTCAGTCTCCATCTCTCCCTCCCAGTGCTCCCGGATCAGGTTTAGGGGTCCCCGTACCTTTCTTCCGTAGAGCAACTCGAAGGGAGAGAACCCTGTCGTTTCCTGGGGCACCTCCCGATAAGCAAAAAAGGAGGTGCGGCAGGAAGCGTTCCCAGTCTCGGTATTCCTGAGTGAACGTCTTGAGCATTTGCTTGAGGGTCCCATTGAACCTCTCACACAGCCCGTTCGTCTGGGGGTGGTATGGGGAGCTCAGGAGGGACTTAATTTTGCAAACCTGCCAGAGTTGTTGGGTCAATTCAGCCGTAAATTGGGTGCCTCGGTCGGATAGGATTTCTTTTGGAAATCCTACCCGGGAGAACACCTGTACTAGTGCATTCGCTACCGTATCCGCTTGTATGTTGGATAGGGCGACAGCCTCTGGGTACCTGGTAGCGTAGTCCACTACGGTAAGAATGTAGCGCTTACCGGAGGGACTAGGGGTAGCCAGTGGTCCCACTAGGTCAATAGCAACCCGGCTGAAGGGTTCCTCTACAATGGGCATATTTACTAGATGGGCTTTAGGGTGATCGCCTCGCCTTCCTACTCGTTGACACACATCGCAGGTGTTACAGTAAGTTCTAACGTCGGCGTGTACCCCTGGCCAAAAGAACGTGTGAGTAATGCGGTGTAGGGTACGGGTTACAGCTAGGTGGCCTGCTAAGGGGATGTCATGGCCTATCTTGAGGATTTCTTGACGGTATTTGTGGGGCACTACCAGCTGTCGCCTACGCTGTCCCCTTTTCTCTGTCCAGCGGTATAGTTTCCCTTTTTCCCATAAGAATGTTTCATTATCTGCCCCGCCCCCTCCGGTCTCTGCTCGTTCCCGGTACTTTTGTAAGGTCGGGTCAGTCTTAGACTCTGTCTCGAAAGCATCTGGGGTGTCCCAGGGTATGGGGCCTAACATGTCAGGCAATGTCGGGGTAGGTCTTACCTGTGTCTCCCGCACTGGTGAGAGTTCTCGCTCCGTCCGGGCTTGGGCCCGTGTAGTCACTGGGTCCGCCTCGTTGTTGCATACTGGAGCATAGGCAGAAGTCATGGGGCCCAAATCATTGCCCAGTAGTACTTCGGCAGGTAAATTATCCATTATGCCCACGTTCACAGCCCCCTTTCCCGCTCCCCAATCAAGATGCACTTTAGCTGTTGGAATTTTGTACACATCCCCCCCCGCCACTCTAACGGCCACAGTCTGTCCAGATCGCTTGTGCTCCGGCACCAAATGACTCTGTACCAGCGTGATAGTAGCCCCTGTGTCTCTCAATCCCTCGGTAGATCGCCCCTCGAGCCATACCTTCTGCCGATGGTGCTGGCGGTTATCTGAGGCAGCATATACAGGGTCCGCCTCGTGAAGCGGCCCCAAATATTCCTCCATAGGGGCCTCTTGGTTAACACAGAGGGTCCGGGCCGGACGATATGCCCCAGAGGGGTAATTGTAATTCCTGGGTGTCTGGTGCGTATTAAGGGGGCAGCTAGCCATGAAATGCCCTGGTTGCTTGCATCGGTGGCAAGTCGGTCTGGGACGCTCAGAGCTGTTATTGGGTGGTCCTGAGTGTCGGGCGGGCCCTGCGGGCACCGGGGCTCGGAATTCAGCACGAGGGGGTGCACGGTAAACCTCTCTGGGTTCGTGAAGACGGGAGTCATAATGTTCATCGGCCAATTTGGCTGCTTCTTCTAAGGTAGAAGGTCGCCTGTCTCGCAGCCATTCCTTCCCTTGCTGTTCCATGCCATTATAAAAATGTTCTAAGAGAAACAATTGTAAAATTTCCTCACCAGTCACCGCTTTACTTCCGCTCATCCAGTGATTTGCCGCTCTCCGCATTCGGTGCGCCCATTCCATATGGGTATCGTTAGGCTTCTTTTTCGTGCCCCGAAACTGTCGGCGATACGCGTCCGGAGTTACTGCGTACCGTCGCAACAGTGTCTCCTTAACTAGCTCATACTGTGTCACTTCCTCAGCACCCAGAGTACGAAAGGCTTCCAGGGCTCGCCCGGATAGTTTCCCAGACAATATCGTGGGCCACTCCCTGTTGGGAATCTGGTGCAGGGCACATTGCCTTTCGAAGTCCGCCAAATATTCATCAATCCCTGTCTCGCTCTCTAGGAAGGGTCGAAATGCCGCATAGGGTATCTTGGGCCTCCCAGCATTTTCGACAGGGATGATTACCTGCGGGGCTTCAGCATTGCGGTGTGCGTTCGCTAGGTTGAGTTCGTGGGCTTGAGTCTCTCGTATATCCTTGTCCGCTTCCGCCATCAACTGCTGTACCAATTCCATGGAGGGGTTCGGCCCGTACAGTGAGAGCCTCTCCCGAACAATCCTGGTTTTTTCGTCACTAATCGTGGTCGGTGTTTCCGCCATTGTGAAGCTCTGATCCAGTTCGGTCAATTCTGCGATCAGCTCTCTCCTCGGCCGGTTGCTGGCGTACCCCCCTCTGCTTTCAAGTAAATCCTTTAGGGTTGTACGCTTCAATTTTTCGTAAGCGCTCTCCATCCGTTCTGTACCTCTCCTAGGAAATCCAGGAAAAATCCCACCGCTGCCGCCAAATGTTACGGTTACCCTTAGTCTCGCTGAGAGATGGACCGCTTAGTAGCCTGGATTCCTATTGCTGAAGAGGGGAGAAACTGCTTTCCATAGTATTCTATATGAGTCTCGCAAATGTAGAATAATCCCCCTTAGCTGTAGTACAGCTAGGATACCCTTCTGCCCACAAAAACGAGTCAACGCTGCGATTGAGGGACAACCAAGAACCGAGGACTGGGATGCCCAGCCTGCTTTTTATTTAGGTTACATGCACACAGGGCACTCCCAGGGGGGGAAGCATAAAATCCCCCATCACACATTTAGACAAAGCCCTTGGACAGGCCACCGCAGATAACAAGTACACACAAGAAAACAATTGAGTCCTTCTTATCACCTAGCAGTGAATGCTTATCACAAACTTAATTACAGTACACAATATGCTAGGAAACCTGCCTCAGAAAATAGTTTTCTCAAAACTGAACAGAGTTAACCCTTTATGAAATGATACTTGTTACAGTTTTCTTGGAGCCCTTCTTAGGCGCTGGCTTGGCTGGTTCAGGCATTGCTGCTGGGAAATAAGTTTTCTTCACAACAAAATAACTAATGCTTCTGTAACACGGCCCAAAATGGAAACTGCAGCAGAGAGGCTCTCTGCTCAAGGAAATGCTACGGAGGGGTGTCGAGCTCTTGTGACCCACCCACAAGGGGAAGGAGGGGCACCCCACGTGCACTTGGGGGACATTCACCCCTCTCACATTTAGATCGGTCATTGCTCACCCCTTCTCGCCCTTTCCTAAACAACAGGGCCGCTACCTCCCGCCACAAGATAGCATGAAAATGATACACTTGCCGCCACCCTAACCAACCACAACCTGCTTATAGGCGGGTTACTATAGAATTCTTAATTTCAGCAATAAAGATATCTAGGGCTACGTTCTCTAGGTGAACCCTATCCCTCCTATAGTACTGAAGCTTGATGACCGTGATGGAATCGTGCTTGACAACGAATCCGTGACGGTCTTGCCTACTGAGGCATTTATCTTTTTTTGCACCCTATAGGCTGCACTGTGACTAGCCATGCGTCGCCATTTCAGTCTGGGAATAATATTGGACCACCCTATCTTAACGTTTGGGATTCTAGTCCTTATCCATGCAATCCTGGCCTGCATGACCTTATCAATTCTAACACTGGAATGGCACCCACATCGTTACCCCCAAGGTGGATGATCAATATGTGAGGCTTACCCCACCATACCAAGGCCTCAGATATAAGGGGGGCTAACCTAGGGCAACACATACCCCATTCCCCCAACCATCTAACTGATGCCTTATGGGAAGGGAACCCCAGGGATTGACCTCCGGGCAGGGATAAGCAACGGATGCAAGTCCAAAGCACATATGAGTGCCTCACGATCCACACTCTCTTGGCGCCTTTTGGTGCACCTGCAGTGACAGTGTAAAAAACACAAAACAAGGCAACTGAACTAATATTAAACAACTGGGCGAACATAACCCCGGTACCTATTAGAACGCCACCTACCCAAATGCCGAATAGCTTCCGCTGAGGAGCCCGTCAGCGCAGAGTTAGTTGTGGCCCTTATGCGAAAGGAGTGGGAAGCTATCCTAGTGACATCTAAACCTGCTACCGCCTTTGTTAAGACCTTGCGGAACTGGTAGATGGATAACGTGTACCCATTAGCATGCATTAATAGGGACCCCGGGTTTGCGGGCCTACATTCCCAGAATTGGGTCAGGACAGAGACTGGGAAACATGACCCCAAAGTCTTGGGCATAGAAATCCACACCCTTTTGCCCTGCTGATCTGTTTTTGAACGGGGCAGATACAGCAACAGAGAATCCGCTGAAAACCGTAAATGATCAGCCAACAAGCCCTTGTCAACCTGTGTTTTAGAAGGGGATACTAATTCGCCTACCCCGAGAGCTGCAGAATAAGCTAGGACGAAAGCTGCACGAAATAACAAACTCATATTGTGTAGTGCAAACCTGCCGTAACGCCTCAACCAGCTGCTCGAGCCGGGCTAAGGTAATGGGCTCTCTAGGGTCTTTATGCTAAGGTTGCGATATTCCCCATCCTTTCACCACCTGCCATACAAAAAATGAACTAGTTGGGTCAGGCATGCCCATGGTATGAAAGAAAAATGACAATGCTGCTAGCCGAGAGTAAATAGCTCCATGACGAGCCCCCGACTGTCTAAGACTCACCAGCCAGTCACACAAAGTAACCTGTGATGCCTCCACCACCTCCAAATTCCGGTCTCGACAGAATCATTCCCATTCATCCCACAAGCTAACGTAAGAATGCCAGGTTGATGGGGGCTAGAGAGGCTCAGACTAAAGGGAGCAGGGATATCCGTGACTTAGAAGCTGCCAAAGAAAAGCAGGACAGGGTAAAACCCTCTGGAGCAGCATTAGGTGCAAGACGTATGAAAGTCACCCAATCAAATCGCGACAGAGCATCAGCAAGGACATTATTAACCCCGGGGACATGTTGAGCTTGAAATTGAACGTTAAGCTCTAAAAGCGCAACACCAGGCGTCTCAGCAGGCAAACCGCCACAGCGGATGTTGCTGATAGATTGTTCACCACGTTAACAACACTGAGGTTGTCTGTCCAGAAAACCACTGTCTTCTTTGCAAAGCATGCCCCCCCCCATAATTCAACTGCTAACACTATCGGGAAAAGTTCTAATAGGATGAGGTTCCGTGTCAAACGCCTCCCCTCTTTCCAGTCTGAAGGCCAAGGACCTGCAGACCATAGCCCTTGAAAGTAATCCCCGTAGCCTTTGGACCCAGCTGCATCTGTAAATAAGTGTAATGATTGGCTGGATGTAGGGGGGTTAACGTCAATGACGGATGCCATTGAATTTTTTCAAGAAGTCCATACCTGCAAATAAGCCCTCATGCCATCAGTGATCCTGATTCTCTTTGAAGGTGAGGAAGGACCCTTTAGTTTACTTTCCAACCTTCTGTTAAAAACCCTACCCATGGGCATAACTCTTCCCGCAAAATTAAGGAGGCCTAGCAAAGATTGAAGTTGGCGGAGGGAAATAAAGCGACTGGCAGAAATTGATTGGACTGCTAGTAACATAGATTGTACTTTGTCAGGAGGCAACCTGCACAACATCGCCTCTGTGTCAATTTGAATACCCAAAAATGTGAGACAAGTGCAAGGGCCCTCGGACTTATCTTCGGCAAGGGGGACCCCAAATTGAGACATAAGGTCTCTCATGGTCGGCATGAGAAGCTTGCAATCCTGCGAATCCCTTCTTCCTACTAGGAGAAGGTCGTTGAGGTAGTGAGTTATGAAATCACCACCCACCAACTGGTTAACTGCCCAATGCAGGAAAGTACTAAATGTCTCAAACAGAGCACATGAAAGGGCGCAAACCATAGGAAGGCAACAATCAACATAATAACCACCTTCAAACTTAATTCCCATAAGATGAAAAGCTGCTGGATTTAACGGCAGCAAGCGGAAGGCAGCCTCAATATCTAATTTCGCAAGTAAGGCCCCCTTACCAGCCGACCTCACCAACTCAAGAGCACTATCGAACGATTGGTACTTAACTGAACGGAACTGCCCCTGGGGTGAGAGAGATGCTGGATAAAACGAAATTTACTGGCTTCCTTCTTTGGGACAACCCCCAAAGGAGACACCACAAGATTTGGCAGGGGGACGGAAAGGAAAGGGCCAACAAGCCTTCCCAAACTTATTTCTTTAGTCAGTCAGTTTTAGACCTAACTACCTGTGGAAACTGATAAGCAGATTTCAAGTTTCTAAGGCAAGAGGCCCCCTTAATACCCTGAATTATGGGAATATGAAAGCCATGAGTGAAACCGTCTAGAAACAACCTTGCTGCATGACGGTCTGGGTAATGGCGCAGCCAAGGTCAAGGGCGTGAACCCTCACCGGAGTTGGTGCCCTTTGTAACAGTAGCAAATCTGTTTGTGGCTCTACCACCGTCCTTTTTCTTTGGGCATTCGTTGCCGGAGAGTGGGCCCCCGCAGAACTTACAGGAATGACGAAAGGTGCAGGAGCTACCCCTATCGCATTTGCCCTCTTGAAATGCCCAACATGCACCTCCCTTACGTTTATCCTTTGGGGAACGAAAGGACTGGCCAGGAGCACCAGTGGATGTGGAGGAGGAAGCATGAGAGCCCAGGCGCTGCCAAAGATGGGTATAAGTGGTGTCAAATGTGAGCACCGGGTTCCCAGCCATCTTTTGCCTGAACTCTGAATCATAATCCCTCCATGCACCATCACCATACCTCCTCTGCATCCAGTGTATGTTATCTGTATATTTCAAGATAGCATGGAACTGACAGGGGTATTTTTCTAATTAGCATGACGAGTACACTCTGAAACCAACCAGCCATTCATCAAATGTCTCCGGGCGCTTGAACCTTTTAGGACCAGTGCCATCAGAGCTCCTTTCCCTTCGGTCTGTAAGCTTCTGCCGAAAGCTTGAAGACATTAACATATTTTCCTGACTGTTTTAGGTTTCAAGTGTCTATGCAAGGAAAGGTTATAGGCGGGCAACGAAACACGAAATGAGGCTAGGTAAAGGGCGCTTAACTAGTTGGCCTGGGATTTCCGGGGAATGTTCCACTAATGCCAATTGCTGCTGCTGACCTGCTCTTTTAAAAAGTACCCCCTTGGAATTCCTGCCACATCTTTTTCACCATTGAAAACATACATTTCTGCCCCTTAGTTTTAAGCCCCAATGAAGTGTCACTGTCAGAGTGTGATTCTGTTAAAGATAATTCTGACATGTCAGGTAGGGTCATGTATAAATGCCCTAGTCTTACCATCCGCAGATGATGCCGCTGCCTGACTTGTGGCCGCCGCTGGGTTGTCTCTCCCTGGTTCACCACCTGCTGTCTGGAGAGTTGCTGCCGCTGGACCTGGATTATCCCCGCACTCCTACTGGGTAGGTGCCAGGAGCGAAAGCATTTGCCTGAACAGGGACCCGCAGGCAAAACGGGATCAACTTGAGCAGTATCCTGCAAAATAGATAAGATTTTGCGAGCACAACGAATACACTAGTAGTGGAAGGATAAGCACTCTCTACTCTCAAAGCCTCATTTTCAGTTGAATTAGTATGTGACCTTGCATTGTACCCTGACTCACTCTGCAACTGAGGTATGGGATTATTCTGCCCCAACCTAACATTGTCCGTAGTAGATAATGTGATACTGTCTCTAACGTTAATGGGAGGGTTCTGGACATTCATACCATCAATACCATTGGGCCCTGATGCATCTGGCTATTGTAATAATATTATGTGGCCCATTCACACTATCAGGTGCAGTGTTTAATAGATACATTCATCATATCATTCATAACTGGAACCTGTATGGCTGTCTGTGGTGATGCCCTAGTAGTTACACATACATTTCTCACATTGTGCGTCAAAACCTGTTTTGAAATGCCCCCCATAGTATTACTGCGTTCATGTGTATCACCAGCTATCACGCTGCTACAAACTGCGTCACTCTTATTAGACACGTACCACTCATTTCCTGTCTCCCTTAGCTACATTCTCGTTTTCTATAACTGAGAATATGCTCCTCTATCACCTTTTAGAAAATACCCCTTTTGACACCTTATAGCGAGTGGCACCTCCATTTCCCCGTGATACATTTACCCCAGCGCCTTTTTTATTTGATGCGCTACTTCCTGAGGCCCCGCCCCTCCTAATTGCCACTCTTGTATTGACCCTTGTTTGAACACTTTTTGCCCCTCTAATTGCCCCAAGGAGATAGGCAATCGTTCCCCTTACCGGTGTCCTCTTATGGTGCTCACCTGCCTTGTGCACAAGAGGACCCGGTCGATTGCCTCCATCTCCTTCCATGTCTGGGAGCGCAAATGCAGTGTTATGACGTCACCAGGATGGGGCGAAGCTTCCTTCGGCCACTTCCGGAATTGCCGATGAGGATGCCACTTGGAGGGGAAACGCTATGAGGAGCCATGGCCGCCGCCAGGAATCGATGAGAGACGGGAGAGTCTGCCGATGGAGGGATCATGGCGAACAAGGATGTCACGGACGCTGCAGGTAAGTTAATAGGAGCTATAGCAGGTACCGCGTGACCAGGTCCTACCGCTGACGCCACCTACGCATCATTACTTATCGTGCCATGCAGACAAGGATTCTGATTTTGCAGGGGCCCCCCACTGAACCCACCAATATTTAGGCCCTTGTCTCCACTATTATGAGAAGGGCCAGGGGGGGGTCATTAACAATAGGGGGCAGGGTAACCAGCAGCAACCGACGCTGGGATTGAAGTAGGCCGTGGGCCTAGCTAATGGGGTATGTAACAGTGTATGTGACTCTACCCTACTGTCAATACAACACTGGGGACCGAGGCTCCATTTGGCAAACCACCCTGAGGCCCCTGAGCAACTCCCAAACCAGTATCAAGGCCCCCATATGCACTAGAGGCCTCCTCGCCAGAAGGCCTGACCATTGTCTCGGTGGCATAGGCCGAATCAATGCTGTCGCTGACCGCTATGGACATCAGCCACTGTTGTATCTGATCTGGGAAGGGTGCTATGTGTTGCATCAACTGCATATGTGTATTGTGTTGCTGGGACAAAATCATCTAACTCCTCAATATTAACCATATCACTTATCTGCTTTTTTTTTTCCAGGTTTTGAGAAAGTTAGGGCCTGGAATCGCTTTGGAGGAAGTCTGGTTCTTCTTGGACGCTGCATGTAGAAGTTTAGAATTCACTGCAGGAACAATGAAAACGTCTCTGCTCCAGGATCCAGGAAGAAGAGGGCCAGGAAGCTGCGCTGCTCACTTTTAAGGTAAGAAGGGGAGCTCCTCCCTACATTAGGCAACATTATTGCAACTAGACCACAGGACTGCCCTCTTCTCCTATCCTACTCCTTCCCAGCATTAACCCTAAGCTTGTTTCAGTCCATGCTTGTCCCTCCACTGTCTGTTAAGCAACTATGAAAAATGGGGGGGGGGGATAAAATTCCATACTAGAGGCAGTAATTAATTTTAGACTAGTCACATGTCCAAAAGGCTTCAGAAACAATTTACACCCCCACCATAGCTTTACAGCTGTAGTCACAGGCCACCAGGAGCAGGTGAGGACTGCTCTTAGTGTCCGGAAACTACAGCTGCCACCATGTGCAGAGAGCTCACTACTAACATCTGCCAGTGACCCATATTGGGGCTATCTGAAGACAAACAAGTAAATTATGCTGTTAAGCAACCTTTGAAAATAAGGGAAATAAAATGCCATGCTAGAGGCAGTAATGAATTATATTAGACTATACATGTCAATAGGCTTCAGAAACAGTTTACGCCCCACCATAGCTTTACAGCTGTAGTCACGTGCACCAGGAGCAGGTGCAGACGGCTCCGGAAACTACAGCTGCCACCATGTGCAGAGAGCTCACTGTAACATCCGCCAGTGACCATGTTGGGGCTATCAGGAGGGAAGAAAAGTAATTATGCTGTTAAGCAGCTATTGAAAATAAGGGGGGGGGGGGATAAAATGCCATGCTAGAGGCAGTAATTAATTTTAGACTAGTTACACGTCCAAAGGCTTCAGAAACAGTTTACACCCCACCATAGCTTTACAGCTGTAGTCACTGTCACCAGGAGCAGGTGCAGACTGCTCTTAGTGTCCGCAAACTACAGCTACCACCATGTGCAGAGAGCTCAGTATAACATCCGCCAGTGACCATATTGGGGCTATCTGGAGAGAAAAAAAGTAAAAATATGCTGTTAAGCAGCCTTTGAAAATATAGGGAAATGAAATGCTATGCTAGAGACAGTTAATTCATTTTGAACTATACATTTCCAGAGGCTTCAGAAACAGTTTACGCCCCTCATAGCTTTACAGCTGTAGTCACGGGCACCAGGAGTAGGTGCAGACTGCTCTTAGTGTATGCAAACTACAGCTGCCACCTGTGCAGAGAGCTCAGTATAACATCAGCCAGTGACCATGTTGGGACTATCAGGAGGGAAGAAAGTAAATTATGCTGTTAAGCAGCTATTGAAAATATGGGGGGGGGGAGGGGGCCGAGAATAAAAAAAAACAGTGGAGGACTAGCATGGGACTGAAACAAGCTAAGGGTTAATGCTGGAAGGAGTAGGATAGGAGAAGAGGGCAGTCTGGGGTCTAGTCTGCAACAATGTTGCTAGTGTAGTGAGGAGCTCCCCTTCTTACCTTAAAAGTGAGCTGCACAGCTTCCTGGCCCTCTTCTTCCTGGATCCTGGAGCAGAGACGTTTTCATTGTTCCTGCAGTGAAATCTCTAAACTTTCTACATGCAGCGTCCCAGAAGAACCCAGACTTCCTCCAAAGCGATTCCAGGCCCTGACGTTCTCAAAACCTGGAAAAAGAAAAGCAGATAAGCGATATGGATAATATTGAGGAGTTAGATGATTTTGTACCCAGCAAACACAATACACATATGCAGTTGATGCAACACATAGCACCATTCCCAGATCTGATACAATAGTGGCTGATGTCCATGCGGGTCAGCGACAGCATTGATTCGGCCTATGCCACCGAGGCAATGGTCAGGCCTTCTGGCGAGGAGGCCTCTAGTGCATATGGGGGCCTTGATACTGGTTTGGGGGGTTGCTCAGGGGCCTCAGGTGGTTGCCAAATGGAGCCTCGGTCCCCAGTGTTTGACAGTAGGGTAGAGTCACATACACCGTTACATACCCCATTAGCTAGGCCGTGGCCTACTTCAATCACAGCGTCGGTTGCCACGTGTTACCCTGCCCCCTAGATGTTAATAACCCTCCTGGCCCTTCTCATAATAGTGGAGACAAGGGCCTAAATATTGGTGGTCCAGTGGGGACCCCGCAAAATCAGAATTCTTGTCTGTGGTGGTAGGCCCTGGTCACGCAGTACCTGCTATAGCTCCTATTAACTTACCTGCAGCGCCCGTGACATCCTTGTTCGCCACGATCCCTCCGTTGGCAGCCTCAGCAGATTCCTCCTTCCTCGCGTCCCTGGCGGCGGCCATGGCTCCTCCAAGCGGCGTCCTCATTGGCTATTCCGGAAGTGGGCGTAGGAAGCTCCGCCCCTTCCGATGACGCCATAACACCGCATTCGCGCCCAGACACGGAAGGAGATGGAGGCAATTGACCGGGTCCTCTTGTGAACAACGCAGGTGAGCACCATAAGAGGACAACGGTAGGGGAACGATTGCCTATCTCCTTGGGGGCAATTAGAGGGGTAAAAAGTGTTCAAACAAGGGTCAATACAAGAGTGGCAATTAGGAGGGGCGGGGCCTCAGGAAGTAAACCATCAAATAGAAAAGACACTGGGGTAAAATGTATCACAGGGAAATGGAGGAGCCACTCGCTATAAGGTGTCCAAAAGGGGTATTTTCTAAAGGTGATAGGGGAGCATATACTCAGTTATACAAAACGAGAATGTAGCTTAAGGGAGAAAGGGAATGAGTGGTACGCGGCTAATAAGAGTGATGCAGTTTGTTAGCAGCGTGATAGCTGGTGATACACATGAACGCAGTAATACTGCAGGGGGCCTTTCTAAGAGGTTTTGTCACACAATGTGAGAAATGTATGTGTAACTACTAGGGCATCACCACAGACAGCCATACAGGTTCCAGTTATGAATGATATGATGAATGTATCTATTAACACTGCAACCTGATAGTGTGAATGGGCAACATAATATATTATATTAGCCAGTGCATCAGGGACCAATGGTTATTGATGGTATGAATGTCCAGAACTCTCCCCATTAACGTTAGAGACAGTATCACATTATCTACTACGGACAATGTTAGGTCGGGGCAGAATAATCCCATACCTCAGGTTGCAGAGTGTGTCAGGGTACAATGCAAGGTCACTACTAATACACTGAAAATGAAGCTTTGAGAGTAGAGAATGTTAATCCTTCCACTACTAGTGTATTCGTATGTGCTTGGCCAAAATCTTATCTATTTTGCAGGATACTGCTCAAGGTTCATCCCGTTTTGCCCTGCGGTCCCTGTTCAGGCAAATGCTTCGCTCCCTGGCACCTAACCCAGTAGGAGCACGGGATATCCAGGGTCCAGCGGCCGCAAACTCTCCAGACAGCAGGTAGTGAACCAGGGAGAGACACCCAGCGGTGGCCACAAGTCAGGCAGCGGCATCATCTGCGGATGGTAGACCTAGGGCATTTATACATGACGACCTGACATGTCAGAATTATCTATAACAGAATCAGGACTGACAGTGACACTTCATTAGGGCTTAAAACTAAGGGGCAGAAACCGTATGATTTTCAATGGTGAAAAAGATGTGGCAGGAATTCCAAGGGGGTACTTTAAAAGGGATGGTCAGCAGCAGCAATTAGCATTAGTGGAACATTCCCCGGAAATTCCAGGCCAAATAGTTGAGCGCCCTTTACCTAGCCTCTTTTCCGAGCAAAATGTTGCCTTACACTGTGTTTCATTGCCCGCCCCTATACCCCTTCATTGCATAGACACTTGGAACCTAAAACTGTCAAGAAAATTCAGCAAGGAAAATATGTTAGTGTCTTCAAGCTTTTGGCAGGAAGCTTACAGACAGGAGGAGAGGAGCTCTGATGGCACTGGTCCTAAAAAGGTTCAAGGCCCCCCGGAGACATTTGATGAATGGCTGGTTTGTTTCAGAGTATACTCGTCATGCTATTTAGAAAAACACCAAGTCAGTGCCTTGCTGTCTTGAATATACAGATAAAATTACACTGGATACAGAGGAGGTATGGTGATGGTGCATGGAGGGATTATAATAATTCAGAGTTCAGGCAGAAGATGGCTGGGAACCTGGTCCTCACGTTTGTCCACCACCGACACCCATCTTTGGCAGTGCTGGGCTCTCATGCTTCCTCCTATCCACATCCACTGGCGCCCCCTGGCCAGTCCTTTCGTTCCCCAAAGGGTAAACGTAAGGGGACGGTGCTGTTGGGCATTTCAAGAGGGCAAATGCGATGGGGTAGCTCCTGCCCTTATTGTCATTCCTGTAAGTTCTGCGGGGGCCCCACACTCTGGCAACAAATGCCCCAAAGAAAAAGGACGTTCCAATGGGTAGAGCCACAATACAGATTTGCTACTGTTACAAAGGGCACCAACTCCGGTGAGGCTTCACGCCCTTGAGCCTTGGCTGCGCCATTACCCAGACCGCTCACGCCAGCAAGGTTGTTGCTAGACGGTTTCACTCATGGCTTTCATATTCCATATTCAGGGTATTAAGGGGGCCTCTTGCCTTTAATAACTTGAAATCTTATACAGTTTCCACAGGTAGTTAGGTCTAAACTGACTAAAGAATTAATTTGGGAAGGATTGTTGGCCCTTTCCCTTCCGTCCCCCCTGCCAAATCTAGTGGTGTCTCCTTTGGTGGTTGTCCAAAGAAGGAAGACGGTAAATTTTGTTTAATCCAGGCATCTCTCTCACCCCAGGGGGCAGTTCTGTTAATGATGCCATTAACCCAGATCTGAGCTCAGTAATAGTACCATTCATTCGATAGTGCTCTTGAGTTGGTGAGGTCGGCTGGTAGGGGGCCCTTACTTGCGAAATTAGATATTGAGGCTGCCTTCCGCTTGCTGCCGTTTTAAATCCAGTAGCTTTTCACCTTATGGGAATTAAGTTTGAAGGTGGTTATTATGTTGTTTGTTGCTTTCCTATGGGTTGCGCCTTTCATGTGCTCTGTTTGAGACATTTAGTTCTTTCCTGCATTGGGCAAGTTAAAAAGTTGGTGGGTGGTGATTCATAGCTCACTATCTTGGACGACTTCTCCTAGTAGGAAGAAGGCATTCGCAGGATTGCAAGATCTCATGCAGTCCATGAGAGATCTTTATGTCGCAATTTGTGAGTCCCCCATTGCCGAAGATAAGTCCAAGGGCTCTTGCACTTGCCTCACATTTTTGGGTATTCAAATTGACACGGAGGCAATGTTGGCAGGTTGCCTCTGACAAAGTACAATCTATGTTACTAGCAGTCTAATCAATTTCTGTCAGACGGTTTTATTTCCCTCCTGCCAACTTCAATCTTTGCTAGGCCTCCTTAATTTTGCGGGAAGTGTTATTCCCATGGGGGAGGGTTTTTAACTGAAGGTTGGAACAGTAAACTAAAGGGTCATTCCTCACCTTCAAAGAGAATCAGGACTCACTGATGGCATGAGGGCTTATTTTGCAGGTATGGGAGGACTTCTTGAAAAATTTTAATGGCATCCGTCATTGGCGTTCACCCCCCTACATCAATCCAATCAAATTTTCCCTAATGAAAAGGTGCAACTATAACTCTACACATGAATACATAAATAATTAGGTCCCTCTAATAATCAAACGCACAGAACACTATTAGGACAATAAATCCATAAGCCCAATTAAAACCTCTCAAGCTAGCCTCATACACAGGGGATAAAACCATTAACCCCTTGAGTTCCTAAGCGTTTCAGTGCCCTGCAGAGCTGCCTAACTGATAACCCCATAATAAAAGGAGAAATTTGTCCTATTAAAATTGTCCACAGAGGATTAGCCCTCCAAAGTGCTGGCTCCTTCCAACTCTAGAAGGCAATATCACTTACCTGTGGATCCAGCTGCAGGGCAGGAACAGCTTCTCAGGTGTGACAGATTCACCCTACTTCTGACAAGGACCTGTAGAAAAAAGGAAAACAGAGTAACCAACCCTTGTTTTCTATAGAGGGGTAGCATTTTATTTTGTCCTTTAAAACCAACAAAATCCCTAAAAAAGTAGAATGCTAGAACCATCAGCATCTGCACCACCACATTATGTTCCAATGCCAACACAGTACACAAGATAAAAAAATAAGTTACTGATGTGGTCAGTGTGTTGACCATTTTTAAAAGAAAATGTGTAAACATTGACATTTTAAGAACTATAACTTGCATATAGTACCCTGTCAACAGCTCATTCTTACTTGGCATGATGTCACAAGTTCCCATCAAGGAATAATTGCATGTAGGCGTTTGATCAATTCTCTGCAATCTGGAAAATAAAGAGGTAAAAACCCTTAGCGTAAGAAGCCAGACAACTTGATACTTTAGGCGCATCAAATGTACAAAAAAGTTGCCTTTTCTATATCTGCATGAAAAAACCCACTAACGTGAAAAGTAAACAAATGTCTTTTTCATTTGAACAATAGATTAAACAGTTAAACAAAAAGCACATTTTGATTTGTGGAATAAATACTTCACACATATATATGCACAGATATACACATGCCCACGCATCTGCACATGCCCACACATATGCCCATGACAACAGATGCCCACGGGCACACATGACCATGCCCACAAATGACTATGCCCACACATTCCTACAACCACACATGCACAGTCCCACAAATATGCACATGCGCAGATATGCCCATGCCCACACACACCTCACATATTTAAAGCAATAATTAACTGTACGAGTCCTTTCCACAGTTGAAAGGTTCGACTTGCAAAACAAAAACCAAGTAAAAATCATGTAGCAGATGAAAAAGAAGATTTCAGAGATTGAAAATAAAATGGAGGAACCATTAATCGTTTGGTGACTACCTACCCAATTGCTAAGAATTCATGACACATCTTATCAGCTCATCACATAAGAGAAAAGTGTGCCAAAAGGCAACTTCCCTAACTATACATGGCCATAGGAAATCTGTTACATGCTGAAGATCCAAATGGTAGTGAATGTCTGGGGAGACCATTTTTTTGGGGGGGGACAACCTACCCAATTGCTAAGAATTCACAACACATGCTATGACATCATTACATAAGGGAAAAGTGTGCCAAAGGCAATTTCCCTAACTATGCATGGCCAAAGGAACCGATTTCACTCTGCTTCCACTTCCCATGACCACAGAATGTGGGAACAGCTGCAATCTGCTCCACAGCCCGTGAACACAGTTGGCAGTCACAGAATGAAATGTTTACCTGCTGACCATGTTGAGAAGACATCCCTAACTATTTCCCTTAGGCTCAGAGAGATAGCACATGAAGTAAACATTAACACTGGGTCTGCGCTCAAGCCATAAAAGGCATGAGCACCGGGCAAAGAAAATGCCTGATAGATCAAATTGAAAGTCTGTTTTCTGATGCAAACACAAACTGAAGTCTTCTCAGATGAGCTGATGTAGCTCATCCATCAAGGTTGGGCTTCTGTAACATACGGAAGAGCCAAACGGTAAATAATTGAAAGTCTGTTTGATTATGCAAATACAAACTGAAGGATTTCCAGATAATTGTTTCATCAAGGTCTCATATCGTCTGTAGCAGGATTGTCAGATTTAAGCAGCAAATCAGAACAAGAGGTAGAAGAATTGATCAGGACACGTTCACAACATTGAAGCATAAGATATAGGAAAGGCAACAGTAGCTCCAGTCTGTCCTTACCTGTAAGTCGTACCGATAAGCTTGTAGTCTTCCCTTCTACGCAAACTTTGTACAACATATCATACGCCACACCGTGTTATTGTATTGAGTGGGCATCATCTAGTGATAGCATTTCTATTGCGAAAACAGCTAAGGTGAAGTGAGCTCTTTTCACAATATGGCCTCTCTCCTCACATCGTAAAATCGGTTGAGAAAAAAACAAAGCTTTTAGGTTTGTAGAGCAGTTACCAATATCATGAAATATAAACCTACAAAGTTCTTTATACACTAGTTCCCTTTCTACAGTCAGTAATCCTCTATTCTTTTAAAGGGGCATATATCTTAATATATCGACAATTAAAGAGACATGAAAGTCAGAATTAAACTTTCCTGGTTCAGATAGAGCATGCAATTTTAGGACATTTTACTGTTTACTTCTATAACCAAATTTACTTCATTGTTTATGCTATCCTTTATTGAAACACATAACTAGGTAGGCTCAGAAGCAGTGATGCAGTACTGTAGGCTAGGAGGTAATTGGTGGATTCACACGTGTGCATCTTGTCATTGGTTCACCAGATGTGCTCAGTTATCTCCCAGTAGTGCATTGCTCCTCTGGTAAGCACATAGCTACAAGCGATAGTATAATAAAATGCTAGACACAATAGAGCATTATCTTTATGCACGTTTATGATTCTTTAAGCATTTAATTACAAAAGGTGCACATATCAAACTTGATGCATTCTGCACCTAAAATATTGATCGGTGGTCTCATGCATTAGGAAGTTGCCCATTGCTGGCTTAGGGTAGAGGAGGGAGAGAGAGGTTAGAAACCTTTAAGTATATTAAAGGGACTTAATAAAGTTGAGGCTAAAATGTATTTTTCATCAGAAAAAGGTGTCATGAGTTCAAGGATAGCAGGTTCAGAAGTAATTTACAGAAAATGGAGAGGGGGCTCAAGGTTTTTGTTAGGAAGCCCAGGTAGCAGGCTTAATCCTAAATGGACGCGGTTCCCAGAACCAGCAGCAGTCAGGCTGGGCTACTCAGAGAGCTTCTTTGCACAAGGATTATCAGATCTAACATATACCACATATCAGACTGAGTGCTCGTTCTACTGCCATGTACGTGCGATGCTGGTGTAATACTTTTGGAGTAGAAATTGTGTTTCTCTGATCCTCACAAAAGAGGCCAAAAAGCAAATTCTGTAAGCAAGGCTTTCTGAAAAATACTGCAAAGCGAAGAGCTGGCTTAAAAGGACAAACATTTTTCATTTCTGATTCAGCTAGAGAGCATACAATGTTAAACAGTTTCACAACACTGCTATACATTAGTAAGAGCACTAAATAGCAGCACATGTAGTGCACCAGACAAGAGAACAAAGCAAATTTGTGTTTCCAATGACTTGTAATAAAATGTTGAGAAATAGATATTTTAGATTTATTTTTGTATTTGAAGTAATTGGTTTGTTCTTTGAAACCACAACCCATCAAAATAGGTGGAGCATGCACGGAAATCAGATAGCCTTAATATATCACTTTCTGTACACACATACTTTATATTTTCTCTGTAAGCCAAAACCCAATATTAAGAACAATTGTAAGTTAACATTTTACTGCTTATTTCTTTTACCTCCCACTTGGAGTGTAATTTCTTCTGCTGGATAGGGTTACACAGGTTTTCTTTAACCTCTACGTAAAGGGACAGTCTACTCCAGATTTGTTATTATTACCCATTCCCCAGTTTTGCATAACCAACTGTTATATTAATATATATTACCTCTGTAATCCCCTTGTACTAAGCCTCAGACTGCCCCCTTAGTTGAGTTCTTTTAACAGACTTGCATTTTAGCCAATCAGTGCTGACTCACACAACTCACAGTAGTGAGCACAATGTTATCTATATGGCACACATGAACTAGCACTATCTAGCTGTAAAAAAAAAACCAGTCAAAATACAATTAGATAAGAGGTGGCCTTTAAAGGGACAGTCAAGTCCAAAAAAAAAAACCTCATGTTTCAAATAGGGCATGCCATTTTAAACAATTTTCCAATTTACTTTTATCACCAATTTTGCTTTGTTCTCTTGGTATTCTTAGTTAAAAGCTAAACCTAGGAGGTTAATATGCTCATTTATTTGACCTTGAATGCCATCTCTAATCTAAATGCATTTTTCACCACTAGAGGGCATTAGTTCATGTGTTTCATATAAATAACATTGAGCTCATGCATGTGAATTTACCATGGAGACAGCTCTGATTGGCTAAAATGCAAGTCTGTCAAAATAACTGAAATAAAGGGCAGTCTGCTGAGGCTTATATACAAAGTAATTACAGAGGTAAAACGTGTATAATTATAACTGTGTTGGTTATGCAAAACTGGGGAATTGGTAATTAAAGGATTATCTATCTTTTAAAACAACAAAAATTCTGGTGTTGACTGTCCCTTTAAGGGCTTAGAAATTAGCATGAGCGTACCTAGGTTTAGCTTTCTAAAAATACCAAGAGAACAAAGCAAATCTGATAAAAGAAAATTTTAAGTTGTTTAAAATTACACACCAATTTATGAAAGTTTAATTTTGACTATACTGTCCCTTTAAACATGCTATAAAGTAGATGTGACCCAGCACAGCTTTGTTCTAAACTGCAGAACACAAGACCTCAGCAAACCACTCTTTAGCCATAAAAAAGTGAATGTAGCTTGCTCCCGCTCTGATCTGGTAGCAAGCTACATTCACTTCTATGGCACGATCGGGTGCGCTGTGACTAGACAGCGTGCACGTGAAGCACTTTTGAGCAACAAGACCCGCTCAGTAGAACCTTGAGCGGAGTCCACCATTGAAATAAAAATTCTGCAAATGCTTTAGTTTTATAAAGCTGCCGCTAAGAATTATGCAGAATTATATAACATTATTTTGTATGTTTACTGTCCCTTTAAAAAGGTGCAGTAAATTCAAAATTAAACTTTCATGATTTAAATCGAGCCTGCACAATTTAAACAACCTTTCCAATTAATTTCTGTTATCCTAGATTTGCTTTGTTCTCTTGGTATCTTTTATTGAAGAGTAAAACCTAGGTAGGTTTAGGAGTGTGCAGATCTTTAGTACTCTTTGACAGCAATATTTTGCAACATTATTTGTAGCAAAACACTGCTGCCATAGAGTACTAAAGACACGTGCACACTCCTGAGCTCTTATGAGCCTACCTAGTTTTACTCTTCAATAAAAGATACCAAGAGAACAAAGCAAACTTGATAACAGAAGTACACTGGAAAGTTGTTTAACATTGCATGTTCTAAGCCATGATAGTTTAATTTTGACATTACTGTCTCTTTAAATAAATAGAAAGGTTAAACAGAAATGTGCAAAACATGCTTAAAGGGACATGAAAACCATATTATTTCTATCACAATTTAGAAAGGGAATGCAATTTTAAACAACTTTCTAATTTACGTCTATTATGTAATTTGCTTCATTCTCTTGATATACATTGCTGAAAAGCATATCTAGATAGGCTCAGTAGCTGCTGATTGGTTGCTGCACATAGATGCCTTGTGTGGGCTTACTCATATGCATTGATATTTCTTCAACAACGCACATCTAAAGAATGAAGCAAATTAGAAAATAGAAGTAAATTGGAATGTGGTTTAAAATTGTATTCTCTATCTGAATCATGAAATCATTTTCTGGGGTTTAGTGTCCCTTTAAACAGTATGAACTTTACTGGATGGATTTAAAGTGATGTGAAACCCCAAATGTGTATTCCATGATAGGAGCACGCAATTTTATACAACTTTTAGTTTTACTTTTATTCATTTTTCTTCATTCTATTAGTATCTTTTTATAAAAAGCAGGGATGTAAGCTTAGGAGCCAGTCCTTTTCTGGAGCACTATATGGCTGCAGTTTTGCTAGAAGAGCACTAGAGGGCAGCACTATGTCCTGCTATGTAGAGCTCCAGATGCCTGAATCAGTAAATACATTTCTTGGGGTTTATATCCCTTTAAAGATAGTGTCATTTACTAGCAGGCTATATATATATGCGTAATACAGCCATTTATTTTACCTCTGGTTATTTCTATTGGATAATTCTAGAGACTTTTATAGACAGATTTCTTACACTAAAAAGGTTTACATTTTTTTAACAGAAGATAAAAAAAAAAAAAAGATTAAAGGGACATTCCAGACAAAATTGAAATCCCTATAGCTACATTTCAGTTTTGAATACACAGTATTAGCAAAAACGTTTCTAATAAAAGCTAAAGCCGTTTCAAAAGTGTATTTAAGTATGCACCGTGCACCAGCATTTTATACACAGCACTTGCTTAGAGAGCCCAAGGTGTTTGTATCATCTGGTTATAACTCAGTTTGTTAATTGCTGACATGATACAAGCTCCACTCACATTCTGAGCAGCTGCAGTATTTAAAAAGCTGGTGAAGTGAGAATATCTAGCTGTGCTTCACGTGCAGAGAAAATGCTATCACTAAAACAGTGCTAACTTTTACTAGGAGCATTTTTGCCAATACATTTATATTGTAAATATATACAAATCTATTCCAAGATCATTTATCTAGGTGCATTTAAATTTTGTCCAGAATGTCCCTTTAAAAAAAAGCTGCCTTTTCAAACAGCTGCAATTAATAGCCTAATTATGTTATCACACACACAATACACAGTCCATTAACTTAGTACAATGCATTTGTTTTAACTACAAAGCAGTAGCTAATTTACTTAAACATTAATCACTAAAATCACAATTATTTTATTTGTAATCTCAATTACATATCCAGTCAATACTACACAACACAACTAAAAGAAACTTCAAGAAATCTTTTGCAAAAGTGTAAGAACAAATGCATAGAGTTTAACACATTTTACTGTAGACAATGCCTTTAAATGTTTCTGCAGTGTAAGCTAAACACAAACTATAAGGCAGAACAAACAGGCAAGACATGAACCCTTATACACATAAATCTGCAGGAAAAGTTTGTTTTAAAGGGACACTGAACCCAATTTTTTTCTTTTATGATTCAGATAGAGCATGCAATTTTAAGCAACTTTCTAATTTACTTCTATTAACAATTTTTCTTCCTTCTCTTGCTATCTTTATTTGAAAAAGAAGGCATCTAAGCTAAGGAGCCAGCAAAAGTTTGGTTCAGGCCATGGACAGCACTTGTTTATTGGTGCTGTCCAATCAGCAAGGACAACCCAGTTTGTTCACCAAAAATGGGCCAGCATCTAAACTTACATTCTTGCTTTTCAAATAAACATACCAAGAGAATGAAGAAAATTTGATGAGTAAATTACAAAAGTTGCTTAAAATTTCATGCTCTATCTGAATCACAAAAGAAAAATTTTGGGTTCAGTGTCGCTTTAACTTCTGAATAAATGATGCAAAACCCACATTAACATCATGTGCCACATTGTAACAAAGTATTACACTGCAAATCTCACCAGTAGTATATTCTCATTCAAATTTTGGCGCAATTTCTGCCTTCCTGTAGCGTCTGCCTCTGTACAGGAAGTAAGCCTCAAATGTAACCTTCCATGTGATCATGTGACATGCAGCAACCAATCAGAACTCAGATTTTTTTTTTTTTTAAACAACATGCTTTATTTATATGTAATACTGCATGATGCAGACATCCCAACCTGCAACAACTAATTTCAGGGAGGTGGCTTCACCCGCTACTGCGCCGCCAACCCCCCCGCCCCCAGTTATATATTGGACACCTTGAATCCCTAAATAAGATAGAGACTTATCATTAAAGTATCTTCCCACTAAAGTCACATTAAAAAAAAAAAGTAGCTTTATTGCACAACCACATACAATAAACCTATTTTCCAGTGATCGTACGCTTGTTGAATGATAAATATTTTAGAATTACGTGCAGTAAATAAGGTAGCATTTGTGTTTTATTTTATTAGAATCAGTGGGGGGCTTTTTGGTTACTGATGTATGCTTTAAGGGTTCTATAACGTCCCAGCAACTAAAGGCATTTCTTAAAGAAACACTTTTCCGGATTTGGGCCACATTGGATCATGGTACTTGGAGTTTCAGGGAGATTGCATTCCATTTGCTGGCATCAGGGAGTCACTATTACAATCAGGGAGACTTGGGATGTCTGATGATGCAACGTGAATTTCTGATGAAACATCATTTTAGTATGTTTTTCTAGCAGATTTAAAGACATTAAATTATATCTAAGTTAGCATTCAAAATTATTTTCTTGGCTTTATGGCATTTTACTTGAGAAATTGGTATGGTGGGGGGGGGTTTAAACCAAGGCTACCAACAACAATACTGCAGAAACAAAAAGGGGAACCATATTTTGGGTGTAAAATGATAATCCCTGTTTTCACTACAGACCTCAGCCAGCCTACATATTTATATACATTTCTGCAGATTATGTGTAACTGTTTACAATGACTTCTGTCAGTAGCAAACCCTGCTGGAAGATAATGTTCACACTGCACAGCTTTAAAGGTGTAGCTCACACAGTCTTAAAGGGACATACACACACCCTACACAGACTTTTAAGGGACAATTCTAACACACCACACACAGTCTTAAAGGGATATATTACAGTAGGCACACTCAGTCTTAAAGGGATAGATGCGCGCACACAGTGTCCACAGCATTTAAAGGGACAGATCACAATATGCAATATGTGAACAGACTAGGGTTGCCAGGTGTCCTTCACAAAAATACCTGACATATAACGGAGGGGGGGAATGGGTAAAACAAAAGTGTGTTTTATTATATATATATATATATATATATATATATATATATATATATATTTATACAGTATATACAGTACACATATACAGTGTGTATATATATATATATATATATATATATGTACACATATATAGTGTATTATATATTATATATATATATATATATATATATATATATATATAACACACAAACATATATACAGATCTGCTTAATACTGCATATAAAATCAAAGTTTTGGGGGGATGTTATGGACTCCCCTGTAGTAATTGCATCATAGTGTGAAAATCCTCATTTTGAGTGTGTAAATCCAAAAATGAGTGCACTATATCAGAATCTGCAGTTCACATTCTGAGTGTGCCTGTGAATTTAAATATCATTGCGAGTACTTGTTTATTTCTATTGTGCTAAAGTCATTTTCATTCAAAGCATTTATATGACACGAATAGTCACTGTGGCTGTATAACCTGAGAGCACATGCGGTTTAATCTATGGGACTGTATTTTCCAATGAATGCATTTGCGAATTTTGACTTGACTAATTCCAAAAGTGTATTATACGGATTTGATGTTTGTATTATGTTTTACCAGAGAGCTATATACGTCAATGCCCAGTTTAACACAATATAGCGGGTGCTATAAACTTGCAAGGTACTGGGTCAACAGCAGACCGGTGTTCTATCAGGCCGCCTGCCACTTGTGATTACTTTAAGAGGGCGGCTGCAGATCTATTTGCCGAAGTTATCATTTCATTAGACCGATATGCACGTGGGGAAATAAAGCAGCCAGTCATAGACACAATGAGTTGGGGAGCTAAGAGACAGAAGGTATTCTGTCTCTTAGCTCCCCAACTCATTGTGTCTATGACTGGCTGCTTTATTTCCCCACGTGCATATCGGTCTAATGAAATGATAACTTCGGCAAATAGATCTGCGGCCGCCCTCTTAAAGTAATCACAAGTGGCAGGCGGCCTGATAGAACACCGGTCTGCTGTTGACCCAGTACCTTGCAAGTTTATAGCACCCCCGCTGGATTTCAGCATCACGTGATTGAGATGATGTCACTCACTCACTTCCAGTTCCAGCAGGGTCAAAAGGAGCGGCTGCGCTCTCTGTGTGCTACGCATTCTCCCAGACTGAAATGTCACTTGTTTGAAATACTGTCCGGTATATTTTTAAACATAATACCGGACAGTAAACGGAAATACCGGACTGTCCGGTCAGATACCGGACACCTGGCAACCCTAGTCAACAGACGCAACCTTGGACACTCATAGTCATAAAGGGACAGGCACTCACAGTGCACTCAATCTTTTAAAGGACAGGCACGCACACTCTCTTTCACATCCTTTAAAGGGATAGCTGACACCACACACACACACACAAAATCTTAATGATAGAGATGCACACACACCCAAGGCAGACAGCCTTAAAAAGAAAAGAAACCCAGAATTTTTATTTTATTATTCAGATACAGCACGCAATTTTAAACGACTTTCCAATTTACCTCTATTATCAATATACTTCATTCTCTTGGTATACTTTATTGAAGGAGCAGCAATGCACTACTGGGAACTAGCTGAACACATAAGTAAGCCAATCACAAGAGGCATATATGTGCAGCTACCAATAAGCAGCTAGATCCCAGCTCCTAAGCCTACATAGGTATTGTTTTCAACAAAGGATACTAAGAGAACAAAGCAAATTAGATAATAAAAGTAAATTGTAAAGTTGTTTAAAATGTTATGGTCTATCTGAATTATGAAACAAAAACATTTGGTTTCATGTCCCTTTAAATGAACACCTGGCAGTCTTTGAGGGTCAAACACAAGTCTGTGTATTCTTCAGACTAGTACCAGGCTTCTCTCTCCTGGGCTCCTATTTAACAAAGGTCTGGCGGACCTGATCAGGTCCGCCAGACCTCACTGAATGCGGACAGCAATAGGCTCTCCGTATTCAGCATTGCACCGGCAGCTCTTGTGAACTGCTGGTGCAACGCCGCCACCTGCAGATTCGTAGCCAATCAGCCGCCAGCAGAGAGGTGTCAATCAACCCAATCATACTCAATTGGGTTGAATTGCGGCAATGTCTGTCCGCCTCCTCAGAGCAGGCAGACAAGTTATGGAGCTGCGGTCTTTAAACCGCTGCTTCATAACTGTCTGGCGAGCCTGCAGTCTCACCACAAACACGGGCCCTCAAGCTCCATCCGAAGCTTGATAAATGGGCCCCCTGGATTCCTCTTCATACATTAAAGGGACAAGAAAACCAAAAGTTTTCCTTCATGATTCAGAT
>NW_026512917.1:110000-202728 GCF_027579735.1 Bombina bombina | reverse complement strand
TCTGAAATGCGTAATTATATATTTATAATGGACGTAACTTTGAACAAATTTTATTTTTTTTTTAAATCAACATTTGTTCATTGTTAGTAAATAAAAATCAAGCTTGTATTGGTCTAAACTGCTCACATATATTTTCTTTGGCAATGGGCGTCTTTATTTTTAAAGGGACATTACACTCAAATATTCTTCTTTCATGATCTCCAGAGAATACCGTTTCTAAACCATTAAAAATGTAAACTTATATCTATTTAGCTTATTCTTTAGATATCCCTTTACAGAATAAATAGCAATGCACATGGTTGAGCCAATCTCACAAGGCATCCTCTGTGCAGCCACCAATCTTCAGCTACTGGAGCATAATGGAGGTAATTAGATAATAGAGGTACATTTTAATGTTTGAAATTATATTTTCTAGAGGAATCAGGAAACGAAACATTTTCTGGTATTGATGTCCCTTTAATTAGCATGATATGCAATATTAAAACTTTTCTAAAGACCATCCTATATAAACAATGTAAATATGCATTGTTGGCACCCACAAATAAGTACGATATTGCACCAATAATGCGTTGCTGATCATAAGCCTATTGCATCTAGTTTGTGCAAACTAATTGAACTAACATGAGAAGATAACCATATATACTTTACTTTTAGGTCCCATTTATTTTTAGATTCCCAATCTCGCTCTTTCTGAATCATGGAAGATTAGATTATTTTGTCATTACCCTTTCAATAAAAAGGAAAATATCCCATCACAAGCTCTATACTAAAACTATGTTATCTTTTAAAAAAACATGCAGTCATGTGTGAATCTTAAAAATATGTTCAAATATATGATTTTATATACACATAAAAAAGGGACAGTGAAATCAAAAGATATTTTCCTTCTACTACCACTACTAATTATTGCATATCTGATCCCATTATAATCAATATACATTTGACCTGTGTTAGAACCGTGTTTGTAAAATGTCCACTTATCTCCATCCTTTCATGGAGCTTTTAAATGATTCAGTGCAGACTCTTAAACGGGGACAGATACCTTTAATATTTTGAGAAATTAATGTGTTTACAATCCTTATTTATTATCAGCAGAATACAGGGAGTGCATGAATTATTAGGCAAGTTGTATTTTTGAGGATTTAATTGTATTGTTGAACAACAGCATGTTCTCAATGAACCCAAAAAAACCTCATTATTATCAAAGCTGAATAGTTTTGGAAGTAGTTTTTAGTTTGTTTTTAGTTATAGCTATTTTAGGGGGATATCTGTGTGTCGCAGTGTCTATCTACTGTGCATAAATCTATTAGGCAACTTAACAAAACAAAATATATACCCATTTCAATTATTTATTTTTACCAGTGAAACTACAATATCACATCTCAACATTCACAAATATACAATTTCTGACATTCAAAAAACAAAACAAAAACCAAAATCAGTGAACAAATATAGCCACCTTTCTTTGCAAGGACACTCAAAAGCCTGCCATCCATGGATTATGTCAGTGTTTTGATCTGTTCACCATCAACATTGCGTGCCCAGCAGCAACCACAGCCTCCCAGACACTGTTCAGAGAGGTGTACTATTTTCCCTCCTTGTATAATCTCACCATTTGATGATGGACCAAGGTTCTCAATGGGTTCCAGATCAGGTGAACAAGGAGGTCATGTCATTAGACTTTTCTTCTTTTATACCTTTTCTTGCCAGCCACGATGTGGGAGTACTTGGACGCTCGTGTGATGGAGCATCTGTCCCTGCATGAAAATCATGTTCTTCTTGAAGGATCGCAGACTTCTTCCTGTACCACTGCTTGAAGAAGGTGTACTTCCAGAAACTGGCAGTAGGACTGGGCGTTGAAGCTTGACTCCATCCTCAACCCGAAAAGGCCCCCACAAGCTCATCTTTGATGATACCAGCCCCAAACCAGTACTCCACCCTCTACCTTGCTGGCGTCTGAGTTGGACTGGAGCTCTCTGCCCTTTACCAATCCAGCACGGGGCCCATCCATCTGGCCCATCAAGACTCACTCTCATTTCATCAGTCCATAAAACCTTAGAAAAATCAGTCTTGAGATATTTCTTGGCCCAGTCTTGACGTTTCAGCTTGTGTGTCTTGTCTCAGTGGTGGTGTCTTTCAGCCTTTCTTACCCTCTGGCCATGTCCCTCCTGAGTATTGCACCTTGTGCTTTTGGGCACTCCAGTGATGTTGCAGCTCTGAAACATGGCCACACTGGTGGCAAGAGGCATATTGGCAGCTGCACGCTGACTTTTCTCAGTTCATGGGCAGTTATTTTGTGCCTTGCTTTTTCCACACGCTTCTTGCGACCCTGTTGACTATTTTGAATGAAACCGCTTGATTGTTCGATGATCACGCTTCAGAAGCCTTTGCAATTTTAGAGTGCTGCATCCCTCTGCAAGATATCTCACTATTTTTTACTTTTCTGAGCCTGTCAAGTTCCTTCCTTTTGACCCATTTTGCCAAAGGAAAGGAAGTTGGCCTAATAATTATGCACACCTGATATAGGGTGTTGATGCTCATTACACCCCCTTCTCATTACAGACGATGCACATCACCTACTATGCTTAATTGGTAGTAGGCTTATTGAGCCTATACCAGCTTGGAGTAAGACAACATGCATAAAGAGGATGATGTGGTCAAAATCACTCATTTGCACTAATAATTCTGCACTCCCTGTATATAATGCGTGAACTTAAATGGTTCATGTTGGTCTATGAATTATTATTGTGAAGCAAAAACCACAAGTATGTGTATTAGCTGGGATAGATAGCCTGATCTCCTAACTTAATCCCATTTTTAGACAAATACATACTTCTTATTATCTTCCAAACAATTAACATAAAACATTTCTAATTTGTATTACCTTATGTACTGTATGCCCCACTGTGAGTGAAATATCTTACAATGGCTGTATTTATACAGCTTTGCCTTAAAGGGACATTAAAAAAGAATATTTTCAGTCAAGATTTAGATGGATAATATAATCTTATACAACTTTCAAATTTACTTTGATTACCTCATTTGCTTTTATCTCTTGATATTATTTCCTGAAAAGCATATCTAGATAGCCTCAGGTGCTGCTGATTGGTGGCTGCACATAGATGCCTTGTGTAATTGGCTAACCCATGTGCATTGCTATTTCTTTAACAAAGGATATCTAAAGAGTTAAGCAATTTAGATAATAGAAGTAAATTTGAATGTTTTTAAAATTGTATTCTCTGTCTGAATCATGAAATAAAATTCTGGTTTTAATGTCCTTAAGGACAAAACCATCAGGAATAAGTGCGAGTTAAACATTGGAGAAATAAACTAAATTAAAATCAAGGTGTAACAGAAATACCTATATAGAAATGCTGATACACTCCAACAGGTAAAGAGTACAATTGTAAGAAATTTTATTTTGAATATATCTATAGTTAATGGACATCAATAAAAAATTTAACACTTCTTCATTATTCAGACTAGAGCAATTATTCATGCAATCTATAAACAACTTTCCAATTTACTTCCATAAACAAAATGTGCACCAGTCTTTTTTTATTTTAAAATATTGGAGACACCAGATCCCTACTGAGCTGTGCAAGAATAAGTTGCCTGTATGCATATTGTCGATTGGTGATGGCTGTCACATGGTACAGGGGGAGTGGAAAAAGACATAACTTTTTAAAATGTTTAGAAATAAAAATCTACCTACTCATTTGAAGTTCAGACTAAGGGGCATATGTATCAACGCTCCGTATGGTGGTATGGTGTCCGCCTGCTTTGAGAGGCGGACACACATGCCGGAAACTCAACCCGATCGAGTATGATCGGGTTGATTGACACCCCCCTGCTGGCGACGATTGGCGCGACGTCCTGCAGGGGGCGGGTGTTGCACCAGCAGCTCTCTGTGAGCTGCTGGCTTGCAACTGCTGAATTCGGCAAGCGTATTGCTCGCACGTATTCAGCGAGCGTCTGGCGGACTGATCGGCAGTGTTGGATCAGGTCGCCAGCCCTGATAAATAGGGGCTAAGTGTTATTGCATTGTCTTGCATTGCATTGTCTTGTTATCTTACATTTGCTGATTATGCAAATCTACAGTGTTGACTGTTCATTTAACTGACCCCTTCAAAATGACTCCACTAGAGTGAAAAGTCCATTAATATGGCATACAATAACTAGCTTGGATATAAATGTTAAATTATCTTACATTTCTATTTCAAGATAATTTAAAATAGATTATCTTGCAAATTAATTAAAGCATAATAACAGATTAATTATTTTAAGAATGTTTTTCGTTACCTAGAAAAATTAATAGAGTATTAGAATGTAAATCTAAACATTTAAAACCTACACTGTCAACTTTAATTTAACAAGTTAAACACCTTTCCATTTCTTAAAGCTGAAACTGAGCAAAGTTGTTAAGTTAGAATTTATACTGCATATCCTCGTCCTAAACATTTTATGATTTTGAACATCTAGAAATAACAGAACTTAAAATCATAGATGGGTGTATCTAACTCCACCTTACATTTTGTAAGATACTTGACCTTTAAACCTTATCTGCTTAAGCTCGTGTTTATATTTTTTAATTCAATCCAATTACATCAAAATAGTATATTTGATATCAGGCATATTCTGTAAAATAGATACGTTAACAGTCATGGGGACTAATATTTTGTTTACATGTCAGAATATTAGATGTATTTATCTTCTTTCTATCTCATTACTCTGGATAGAGATGTATCAATTATGTATTTCAACTAAATAAAATAGGAAAATCTAGTATGTAAATCAATTTAATTCTTAAAAATAAAAAATTTTGAATTCATCCAAAAATAAAACATCTGAAAAAGAAAGGAAACTATTAAAAAACATTGTTCAATTTATGTTATTTAATGAACACATGACTAAAAATATTAATTAAATCTAATAATTGTAAATTCATATTCTGTCTATGCTCCTAACATGTATTCGTTTGTATTGATATTTAAAATCGGGTTTCAGACTGGAGATCATATATCCATCAATAATTTAAAAATAATCACATTAAATTGTGTTGATCAATAATTTGTCTTACACATATTAGCATTTAAAATTAGACAAAATAATGCCATAATATCAAATTACTGAAGAAAAAATAATTATTTCTATTGTATGAGCCGGACCATAATTGAATGTAAATATTTCATGTCCCTCAAAGAATATATTACCTAACATGTCCACTATTAACATGTATCCCACTTTATCTGTCTGATGGTCAGAATTAGAGTCCTCTCCTAGCACAAAATTAGGGGGTAACGTATATAAAATAAACATATTCTAAAAATAGGAATATATTCAGAATACTTTGAAACATTATTCCTCCTATGATTCTCAAATAGCATGCATTGTGCAAAACTACCCTGAATGTATGGTCCTTTGAAAAGGCAAGAATTCTATTAAATATATCAATCTTTTTCTTCATTAGGTGTCCTATTCATCAGTTTTCAAAATCAACCATAGTAAACATAGTCAACATAGTAGATAAGGTTGAAAAAAGACTGAAGTCCATCGAGTTCAACCTATACAAATCTAAATACTTACAAAAAGCTCCAGTTTAGCTTAAATAACCCCATCTAAAATGTGACCCATTTAATACTAGCAATTACATATCCATGAATTTTGTCTCATATACAGCAAATTTATCCCAGACTACTTTATAAATGCTATCTATGGTATTGGCATTCACTACCCTCCTTTGGTAATGAGTTCCACAATTTTATTGCTTCTTACAGTGAAAAAAACCGTTTCGCTTGCCAGGAGATTAAATCTCCTTTCCTCCAACCTTAAATTATGACCTCTTGTCAGAACCCAATTTTCTTGGAATAAAAAGAGCTTCTGCCATCTCTGTATATGGGCCTTGAATATATTTCTATAAAGTAATCATGTCACCTCTCAAGCGCCTTTTTTCTAAAGAGGAAACAGAACCAGTTTGCTAGCCTCTCCTCATAGGTTAATTTTCTCCATCCCCTTATTAGCTTTGTGGCCCTTCTCTGAACTTTTATCTAGTTCTGCAATATCTTTTTTTAGCAAATCGGTCCCAGAACTGCACTCCAAACTCAAGGTGAGGTACTTACCAGCGGCTTTATATAATGACAGGAATTATGCTTTCCTCCCTTGAAATCAATGCCTCCTTTTAATACATGCTAGCTATCTTTATTAGCCTTTGAAGCCGCTGCCCTGCTATTGTGCACTCATCTTTAGCTTGTTATCTATTACTACTCCCAAATCCCTTTCCCTCCTGTGTTTGGCCTACGTCTCTGGTCCCATTATAAAAATTACACTTAGCCTGCTTATTTTTACTTCCAAAATGTAGAAGCCTTTACATTTCTTCCGTATTAACATCTCATTTCTCCATTCACTTGCCCATAGTTCTAAATTTTAGCAAATCCCTTTGCAAAGAGAGTTCATCCTGCTCTGACCTAATGACCTCTACTTAACTTAGTATCATCTGCAAAAACTAGAGATGTCGCTATTTTTATCCTTGCTCCAAGTCATTTACTAAAACATAATTAAAAGAAACAGGGCCCCAGTACTGATACCCTGGGGGAACGCCCACTGATTACCTTTTGTCCCAATCTGAGTATGATCCATTTACTGCTACTCGTTGCTCCCTATCTTTTTATCAGTTAATTTATCCATGAGCTAACCATTTTCAGCTATTCACCAGTCCCTTATTTTCGTGCATTAATCTCTCATGTGGCACTGTATCAAATGCCCTTTGCAAAATCTAAGTACTATCACATCAACTGATTCCCCTTTATACTACTAATTTTTACCTTACTTCCTCGCTAGAATCTAATTAGATTAGTTTGACATGATCTATTTCTCCTAAAGCCATGCTGATTAGAACTCATAATCTTGTTTACACGAATATGCTCATCAATATAATCCCTTATAATCCCTTCAAATATCTTCCCCACTATTGATGTCAGACTAACTGGTCTATAGCTTCCTGGATCATCCCTGCTTCCCTTTTTGAAGAGTGGCACCACATCAGCTTTACGCCAATCCTGGGGTACCATGCCTGAGGATAATGAGTCTTGAAAAATTAAGAGTAAAGGTTTGTCTATAACAGTGCTAAGTTCCCTTAACACCCTTGGGTGTATTCCATCTGGGCCTGGAGTTTTATTTACCTTAATATTTTTTAGTTTTTTCCTGATATCCTCTAAACAAAACCCAGTTAGTGGTATGGACTGGCATGTTCTATTCTGTTCCAAAGTATCATTCAATGGTTCCTCTCTTGTGTATACTGAAGAAAAAAACTGGTTTAGTACCTCAGCCTTCTCCCTGTCATTATTTATCATGCTACCCTCCACACATTTTAATGTACCTATATATATCCTTCTTAGATTTTTTGGCTATTTATGTACTAAAGAACCTTTTAGGGTTAGACTTAGAATCCTTGGCAATTAATTTTTCATATTCAATTTTGGCTAATTTGATTTGCTTTTTTTGCATGCTTTGTTACATTCCTTATAAATATTGTATGCTGAGTCTGTACTATTTTCTTTTAATAATTAAAATGCCCTACGTTTTTTCCTAATTTCTTTTTAACACATTTATATTTAGCCATAACGGCTTATTTTTTTTATTTTTATATTTTTATAACCACTACTGGTATGTATTGATATGTATATTTATTTAACAAATTTTTAAATATTATCCATTTATCCTCTGTATTTTATTTGAAAAATACATTGTCCCAATTTATATTATTTAATGATTTCCTTAAAATCGTTGAATTTTGCTTTCTTGAAATTAAAAGTCTTAGTTAAGCCTTTAAAAACAATGCATATGAAAAGAGATTTCAAAATGTGACCATGTTATGATCACTGTTACCCAAATGTTCTTGATTTCTATGTTTGATATTATTCTGTATTGTTTGATAGCACTAAATCCCAATATAGCTTTACTCCTAGTTGGCTCCTCTCTATAATTGTGACAAGAAGTTATCCCTGAGAACATTTAAAAATCTATCCCCCCTTAGCTGAATTACTAGCTTCATTGGCCAGTTCTATACTCAGGGTAGTTAAATCTCCATCATTACAGCACTGTTATTAGCAGCTCTTAACTATTCTGCATTAGTAGTTGAGTTTCCTCTGGGTCACTAATGTTGGGAGGCTTGTAGCATGTTCCTAGTATATCTTTTTTAGGATTTTTCCCCACTCTTTATTTCAACCCACAGGGTCTCTACATTGTCACTTGTATCATAAATATCTTCCCTTATTGTAGGTTTTAAGGTCAGGTTTAATATACATGCAGATTCCCTCCACCCCTTTTATCCATTTCCTGTCCCTCCCTAAATAATGTATACCCCTCTAAGTTAACTGCCCAGTCATGTGAATCATCCCCACCAAGTTTCAGTTATACTGATAACCATCATAGTCCCTCTTCTGCAAACTAAGAGCGTCAGCTCCCCAATTTTACCTGTCATGCTTCTTGCATTTGTTGTCATACATTTAATTTTCATGTGCTTTCTGCTGCTACTTGGTGTATTTCCTCTATACTTTCTAATGTGACATTTCTTAAGTCATCCCTTCCTTGAGATATTAATGGAGAGACATATTCAGACACTGATCTCTCTGTTCTATTTTGTTCAAATTGACCCTCCCCCCCTTTGCCCTAGTTTAAAAGGTCTCTTAAACGTGCTACCCTATCCTTTCCCCCAACACACCTGCACCCATGTCATTCAGGTGCAATCCCATCCCTTACTGTTACAACTTTGTACCCTAGTGAAAATCAGCCCAGTGTCTCTAAAAAGTCAAAACCCCTCATTTTTACCAACCCATGTTTTTAGCCATGAATTAACAGACCTTAGCTCCTTCTGCCTTACTGAGTTAACACACGGCAATGGTAAATATCTCAGAAAATATTACTTTGGATGTCCTTGCTTTAAGCTTGCTACCCTAACTCCCTGAAGTCATTTTTTAGGACTCTCAATCTCCCCACTGATTTCTTCATTAGTACCAATATGCACCATGATGCAGGATCAGACCCGCATCCCTCTAACAATCTATCAATACGCTCCACAATATGCCTAACACGAGCCCCCTGGAAGACAGCAAACTGTTCTATGTAAAGGGTCCTGGATGACAAATTACCCTATCAACCTCTCCTTATAATAGAGTCTCCTACCACCAACATCTGCCTCTGGGCCCTGACTTGTATGCCCCTCTTCCATGACTGAAGGAACTGCCCACATAGTATGCTCCCTCTTCCACAGCTAAAGGACTGTTCACTATACTAGGCAACCACGGCCCTCTCTGGACACTGCCACCCCTGAACTGATATCCCCAACATCTTCACTTAATCTTGCAAATCTATTGGGGTGTACCCAGCTCAGAAACCTGGCCTGCTCTCTTCGCTTACTTCGCCCTCTAACTGTGACCCCCCAGCTACATCCTGGGAGTCTCCTCATCTGAATCCTCCCCATTCCCACTGCTGGAACCATTAACAACCAGCTCAGTCCTATCCATTTCCCTTTCAAGTGTCTGAATTTCATGTAGTGTTGCAATTCGTTTCTCCAGATCCCCAATACGAGTTTCTAAGAGACAATATGCCTCGCACTTGCACAAACCTATAATCCCAGAAGCGGCTGCTCCAGTGATGCAAACATGTGGCAAACTGTACCCACTGAATGAGATTCTCACACATTCTTAATAAAAGGTTTAACTTAAAAGTATTAAATAAATATATTTCCCCTTGGTTACCCCAAAACCTTGTTTGCCTAACTACCTTGGTTAGCTAACTATTATACTTAAACAGACAATGTTACTTTAACAGAGAATCCATACAGCAAGCACTAAAAGAGCAAGCTCACAGAGTAAATGTGCTAAATTTATAGGCTTCCAAGGCCCCAAACAGGTGAAAATAATCCCACCCCTAATTACCCACACAGACAGAAAAACAACAAAAAAATGGAATGCTAGAAATAAGTTATTTAGTTTTTTCCTTTTTTTTAAAATAAAAATGCAACCCTTGCAACGCAAATAATTTAGAAAATAGCTTGGTTAGCTATTATACTTAAACAGGACAATGTTACTTTAACAGAGAATCAATACAGCAAGCCTAAAGAGCAAGCTCACAGAGTAAATGTGCTAAATTTATAGGCTTCCAAGGCCCAAACAGGTGAAAATAATCCCACCCCTAATTACCCACACAGACAGAAAAAACAACAAAAAAAATGGAATGCTAGAAATAAAGTTATTTAGTTATTTCCTTTTTTTAAAATAAAAATGCAACCCTTGCAAAGCAAATAATTTAGAAAATAGCTTGGTTAGCTATTATACTTAAACAGACAATGTTCACTTTAACAGAGAATCAATACAGCAAGCCCTAAAAGAGCCAATAGATTGTGAAATTCCATCTAAAAATTTAAAAATAACATTATGAACCATAAGTGTCTCCCATAGGATGCATCCTGCATCCCCAGTCTTGTTCCAGAGAATTGTGGCCACTTACCATGTGAAACGTGTCCTTTGTATGTTTTTCAAAGTCAGCACAGTTTAAAGACAATGCCACAGACATGATCACATTGGTATTCTTCACCTTTCAGTGTTCATTGTTTATATGTGTATTTTTTTGTCAGAATACCAATGCACATGTATGAGTCAATGGCAAAAGGCATGTATGTGCATCCATCAATCATCATCTGTTGAGCCTATGTAGATATGCTGTTCATCCAAGCATATGAGTTGAATAAATTAAATGCTATAATAGAGTAAATTGGCTACTGTTTGTGAATAATGAAATGTTAAATAATAATTTTCTGTCCGTTTAATATGATTTAATTTTTAAAACTGATTTTGTATTGTTGATGATAGAATTGATGGTGATTTCTCAGTTTATGTAATGTAATTTTCTTTAAGAATTTCTTGATCTATTTGTCATAGCAAGACTAACGTAAGAATTAATGAATTAGTGCCCCAAATTCTAACGCTGGTATTACAAGTTTTAAAGTAAAAATTTTTTTGTGTGTTATGTAAATCTGACGGTCGCGTGCAACAAGCACGTATTCCCCAAGAAGTCAATGGAGGAGAGAAATTTCAAGAGAAATTAAATCCAACACTTGTGTTGAGCGTAAAGTGAGTGACGTCATGTTTCTTCTGTGAAAAAGTAGCTAAATAGTGTTAATTTTCATAATAAAATATGTTTTGTGTAGTTAATGTGACTGTAGATTGTTTATATGTATCTAATTCTGTATGTATGCTATAATATTTGTTGTTAGATGTAGCTAGATGAGTGTATGTTCCCGTATGTCTATGTAAGTCAATGTAAAATGGGTTTGTGTGCATTTTTTTCAAACACCCGAGATATCGTAACTTTGAATCGTTATATTATGACATAAAAAACATTTAATTAAAAAATTAACATTGTAGAGTGTTTGTATTAATGTAAGTGTACTTTGTGTAAATGTTTTTAAAGAGATTTGTGGAATGATTTTTTGTTCTATCGGGATATCATTAACTACTGGGGTCTGTGTGAGCGGTATGTATTTGAGGTAGATGGTGATATTTGGGGCTGCTACGGAAACTTGTAATAGCAGCCGGTAGGGAAAATGAAGTGTTATGGAAGATATAACGCAAAACCTCGTAATCCTAGCTGATAGAAATTATTGAATTCGATTTATTATGAAAATTATATTTTTCTTATACAATCTGATACTGTTCGTGTAAATTACATATCTATAAATACAGTATATATCTAAAGGAATAAAATATGAGGTTTAGATATATACACATAAATATAGAAATATGTTATTTAATAATAAAAATAATATTATCCCATAAGTGGAAGAGTATTGGAATGTGAAATATGAACAGTAAAATATACAGTAAAACACCAAAAAAACAAATGTACACACATTTACGTGATGTCATGAATAGTTCGCCGGTGAATAGTTCACTGCGACATACGTATGTTCGCGTTCGCCTCAGCGGGCGAACATATGTGATGTTCGATCCGCCCCCTATTCGTCATCATTGAGTAAACTATTGACCCTGTACCTCACCAGTCAGAATACACATTACAGGACAATCAGCAGCAGACCCTCCCCTCCAGAGGACCCTCCCACCTCCTGGACAGCATGCATTTAGATTCATTTGGAAGCTGCATTCTTAAGTGAGAGGAGGGAAAGTGTAGCTGCTCGACTGATTTAATAGGAAATCGATAGCTAGGCTAGTGTATTCAGTGTCCACTACAGTCCTGAAGGACATCATCTGATCTCTGCTGTAAGGACAGCACCCCAAAAAGCCCTATTTAGGGCTAGAACATCAGTCTGCTTCTTTTTTTTTTTCCTGTGCTAATCTAATTGCAGTTGCCTGCCCTGCCAGGCGTGTGTGTCAGGCTCACAGCGTATACTGTGCCCACTTGCCCAGTGCCCACCACTCATATCTGGATGTAACCAGTAGTGTACATTTAAAAAAAAAAAAAAAAAATTTGACTGTGAAATAATAGCAGACAGTTGCCAGTACCAAGATGGCCGCCAATAAGGCAGATGGAGAGGGTTAGAGAGCTGTTTTTGGGGGGGATCAGGGAGGTTGGGGGCTAAGAGGGGATGCTACATGACAGCATATGTAAATATGCTTTAAAAAATTAACAAACTATTTAAAACCTTTTATTTTAGTACTGGCAGACTTTCTGCCAGTACTTAAGATGGCGGGGACAATTGTGGGGTGGGGGAGGGAAGGGAGCTATTTGGGAGGGATCAGGGGGTCTGATGTGTCAGGTGGGAGGCTGATCTCTACACTAAAGCTAAAATTAACCCTGCAAGCTCCCTACAAACTACCTAATTAACCCCATTCACTGCTAGCCATAATACATGTGTGATGCGCAGCAGCATTTAGCGGCCTTCTAATTACCAGAAAGCAATGCCAAAGTCATATATGTCTGCTATTTCTGAACAAAGGGGATCCCAGAGAAGCAATTACAACCATTTTTGCCCATAATTGCACAAGCTGTTTGTAAATAATTTCAGTGAGAAACATAAAAATTGCAAAAAAAATTAAGTTTTTTTTAAATTTGATTGCATTTGGCGGTGAAATGGTGGCATTAAATATACCAAAATGGGCCTAGATCAATACTTTGGGTGTTCTACTACACTACACTTAAGCTAAAATTAACTCTACAAGCTGCCTACATGCTCCCTAATTAACCCCTTCATGCTGGGCATAAAACACGTGTGGTGCGCAGTGGCATTTAGCAGCCTTCTAATTACCAAAAAGCAATGCCCAAAGCCATATAAGTCTGCTATTTATGAACAAAGGGGATCCCAGAGAAGCATTTACAACCATTTATGCCATAATTGCATAAATTGTTTGTAAATAATTTCTGTGAGAAACCTAAAGTTTGTGAAAAAAGTGAACATTTTTTTTTATTTGATCGCATTTGGCGGTGAAATGGTGGCATGAAATATACCAAAATGGGCCTAGATCAATACTTTGGGTTGTCTACTACACTACACTTAAGCTAAAATTAACTCTACAAGCTGCCTACATGCTCCCTAATTAACCCCTTCACTGCTGGGCATAAAACACGTGTGGTGTGCAGTGGCATTTAGTAGCCTTCTAATTACCAAAAAGCAACGCCAAAGCCATATAAGTCTGCTATAATGGCATGTCTGGCACACAGTGTTGGGGCAAGGGTCCATCTGACCACTGATAGCTGGTCTGCAAGCATGGTCAGGGCAGGTATATCACCTACACTGCGCACTGTGAAGCGGGCGTAACCCTTACACTACCTGATCGATACAACATCCATACCTGATGTCTTTAAAGCACGTTACTTCCAAACAATTTAGGAATGTTAGGTGATTTATGCCCTTTATGGATTAAAACCAGACTCTGCATCAACTATGTAATTTTCCATGGGAGTTTTGCCATGGATCCCCCTCCAGCATGCCACAGTCCAGGTGTTAGTGCCCTTGAAACAACTTTTCCATCACTATTGTGGCCAGAAAGAGTCCCTGTGGGTTTTAAAATTCGCCTCTGCCTATTGAAGTCAATTTTTTAGGTTTGCGACATCAATAACACACATACAACATATATCTATAAATACAAATACATATTTAGACATATACATGTATTGTATGTATCTATATGTTAAACCCTATGAATGCCTTTTTTTCCATACACCTGGGACCTCATATGTTTGAGCCCCTTATAAGTTTTTTTATGCATTTGTTTTTAAAGTAATTCTTATTAGATAGTGTTATTATGAGTGTGAACACACTTTTTAAATGTATTTTTTATGTATTTTGACTTTTTATTCAAGAGTAACAGTTAAGCAGAGCTCTAAGGTCATGCATATCCGACACATGTTAAATTAAATTGCGCTCAAGCAAACCTGTTTACTTTCACACGCTACTTATTACACGCACAAACACCCCATGATATACCACTTATCACTTGCGTGAACAGTAAACAGTTAGCGCTCCTCTTATAATCTAGCAAAGAATATGTAAGTACTAGTGGAACTGGCAACATAGGTACTGGGTGGGGTTGTTGTATTATCTGTACAACAGGGGATGATGGTGGTGATGGAAAGAGGAGACAGCTGGCCTAAAGCGGGAAGGAAGTTGTGCTGCTGCCCGTCGCACACCTACTCTGTGGTGGAATTATTTCCTCCTCACCATCTCTAGGGATGGGTGAATGTGGTGAAAGTGCAATTCACTTGGTAGAATGAATCGTGTTGTGGACATTTGTTTTGGACAATCTAATGTTGATAAGAATGAAAACCCATTAAAATTCAGTAATCAAATACTATTTCTGGTTTTCAAATGTTTCTTTAATTTTTGAATGTTCATCATTATAAGCTTGAATATCCACATTTAAAATTTCAAATTTAACATTCACTTTACCAATTACAATTCATTAGTAAATTGATACATCATAGATACAAATACATTGATTCAAATTTTTCTATTTCAAATATATTGATTCAAATTTTTCTATTTCAAATGTTGCATAATTTGAATATTATGTTTAAAGAGAGCATTAGAAATACTATTACAAATATAACAATTCAAATTTTTCTAATTGGAATCAAATATTACATTTAAAAATAGCATTTTAAATACTATTACATTAAATAAATGTTAGAATATTATGCAAACATTTGAAATTCAAAATGAATGAACAAATGTGTTAAAAATTAGTTTACATTTTCAAATGTTGCAAAACATTTACCCATCCCTAGCCATCTCCTCAGGCAAATAATCAAGTTCCTCCTGGTCCAGAGTAAATGCTGGGAGCTGCAGTAATATCCTCATTGATCAAAACAGAGACTGGGGAAACCTGCTTAATACTTCCCTCTTTTGCCTAACTGCATGGCACAATGAGACCATCTACATCTTCTGCAACATCTAGCAGCTGCCTGCTGTGGTTGCTCAAAGACAGTCTTTCAGATTTGGATAAGCCCACACAGCTGCTATAAAACATTGAGAAAATCAGGAGAGTGGCAGAACTGGCAGTGGTAAAACTGATGATGGCACTGGTAGGAACAATGATCCAGGTGGTTTTGGGAGAAGACTGGCTAAGCAGCTGACGTGTACATGGAGACCACTTGATAACCTTGGACCCCCTCCCAATAATACTTCTAGACTTGGAGCCAAAAAGGTAATTTCAGCACCATCACCTACAGTTCCCTCTCACTGTCCACTTTTTTAATGAGTGGGCTTAGACAACCCTACTTCTACTGATTCTGCTGCTGCTATTTGTCATACATACATACATGTGTATTATGTGTTTATATGTGCATATGTGTTGGAAAAATGGTGCTGATAGACTTGCTCGATGCAGAGTTGCCACAAACCTTCAAGTTGTAAAAACTCAATGTCTGTGAAGTGTAATAAAGTGAAGCACAATAAAATGATTTATGTCTGTAATACCTCTAATTTATATATATATATACTATAATATATATATATATATATATATATATATATATATATATATATATATATAAATATTGGCAGCATTTCTGTCGGATAAATCACCACTTCGCCGAGAAAAATTGTTGCAATTACAAATGTTTAGGTATTCTCATGTTAATTTATATTTCTATTACTTTTTCTATTTCTAAAAATGGACTGTACAAAATTATTGGCACCCCTCAATTTTATATTTGATAGCACACCCCTTGGAAAAATAAAACTGAAATCAATCACTTCCTGTACCCATCAATGAGTTTCTTATACCTCTCTACTGGAATGTTGGACCACTCTTCTTTCGCCAACTGCTCCAGGTCTCTCAGATTGGAAGGGTTCCTTTTTCCCAACTGCTGTTTTGAGATCTCTCCACAGGTGTTCTATGGGATTGAGATCTGGATTCATTGCTGGCCAGTTCAGTACTCTCCAGTGCTTTGTCTTAAACAATTTCTGGGTGCTTTTTGAAGTGTGCTTTGGGTCATTGTCCTGCTGTAAGACCCATGACCTCTGACGGAGACCCAACTTTCTGACACTGGGCCCTACATTGCAAAACAGTCAAGACATCTAGTGCCTGAAGCAGCAAAGCAACCCCAACAAATCAGTAAACCTCCACCATTTTGACTGTAGGGACTGTATTCTTTTCTTTAAAAGTCTAATTTCTTTTTCTGAAAACAGTAGAATAATGGGCTTTACCAAAAAGCTGTAATTTTATTTCATCTGTCCCACAGCACATTCTCCCAAGTGGATTTTGGCTTCCTCAGGTAAGTTTTTGCAAACCATAATCTGTCTTTTTTTATGTTTCTGTGTCAGCAGTGGGCTCTTCCTGGGTCTCCTACCATAGCATCTCCTTTCATTAATATGGTGGTGTATAGTGCATGCTGACACATTTGCATCCTGTGCCTGAAGGTCAGCTTGAATATGTCAGGAAGTTGATTGAGGTTCTTTATCCACCATTCAAACAATCCTTCGTTGCAATCTTTGATCAGTTTTTTCTCTTTCGTCCACATCCAGGGAGATTAGCTACGGTGTCATGGGCTGTAAACTTTTTGACAATGTTGTGCACAGTAGACACAGGAACATTAAGATCTCTGGATTGTCCATGCTTTTCCACAATTTTTGTTCTCAAATCATCAGACAATTTTTTGCTGCTCTTTCTCTTCTCTATGCTAAGTGTGGCATAAAGAGACACACAACAGAAAGGTTGAGTCCATTTTTCACCATTTTAACTGGCTGCCGGTGTGATTTCTATATTGTCAGCACCTGTTAATTGGTACAGGTGAGTTTAATTACAAATTACAGGAGCATCACAAACATGGAATGCAATTATTTGTTACAATTTTGAGAAGGTGCCAATAATTTTGTCCAGTCCGTTTTTGGAGTTTTGTGTGGAATGTGTCAGATTTGGCTTCTTTTCTCTCCACTTTTTTTGTTTGTTTGTTGGAGGAACATACAAAGATAGCCTTGTACTGACAAAAATGAGTATATCATTGTACAATAAGCATTATCGTAGATAAAGCAAAGAAATAAAACAACATCATTACTGATAAAGAAACATAACAGTATATAACAGCAACTAGGCTTCTGAAACCTCAATTTTCTGGATATAATAGCTCAGGTGGTTGGTTAGTTATATGGTCACCTATGGCCCTCTTAAACACAAAGGATCAACAAGATATATGGTAACCAAATTGGCAGCCCCCACATGGGCTTTTAGGATAGTCAATAACAAGGGAAAATAAGGGAAAATAGGGCTCAGAGGCATTACCCCCGCTATATAAGTGTAGGGACTGGATGAAGAGTCATAGTCTTATGCTTATATACTCCCCTGCTTAGATTAAGAAAAATAAGAGAGCTGCTCAAGCATATCAGATTGTGGGTTTGTCATAAATGCGTGAGCCACAGGAGAATCGTTATGGTATAGCCCATGTTTAAAGTTTGAAATGTAGATAGGATTTGAATAACATATAGGCTAAATCTTAATACTAACTATAAACTAACCGCTAGATTTAGAGTTTTGTCGGTAAAAAGCCGCGTAGCTAACGTTGCTTTTTTTTGCCAACGCACCCTTCCAACAACGCTGGTATTTAGAGTTGTCTGAGGGGCTGCGTTAGGCTCAAAAAAGGGTGCGTTGAGCCTAACTTAGCTCCACTAAAACCCCTCAATACCAGCGTTGCTTACGGTAGCGATAAGCAGCTAAAACGTGCTCGTGCACGATATCCCCATAGGAAAACAATGGGGCAGTTTGGGCTGAAAAAAAACCTAACACCTGCAAAAAAGCAGCGTTCAGCTCCTAACGCAGCCCCATTGTTTCCTATGGGGAAACACTTTCTAAGTCTGCACCTAACACCCTAACATGAACCCCGAGTCTAAACACACCTAACCTTACACTTATTAACCCTTAATCTGCAGCCCCCGCTATCGCTGACACCTGCATTATATTATTAACCCCTAATCTGCCTCTCCGGACACCGCCGCAACCTACATTATAGCTATGAACCCCTAATCTACTGCCCCTAACACTGCCGACCCCCTATATTATTATTATTTATTAACCCGTAATAAGGCCTGATTAGGGGTTAATACTATTTATTATAGTGTTTGCGAGGCGGGAGTGCGGCGGTTTAGGGTTAATACATTTATTATAGTGGCGGCGAGGTCCGGTCGGCAGATTAGGGGTTAATAAGTGTAGGTAAGGTAGCGGCGACGTCTTAACTACTGACTTTTTTTGTCGATAGGAGTCTTGTCGGTAGAGGCTCTACCGCTCACTTCTCCCAAGACTCCAAATACCGGCGTTAGGCAGATCCCATTGAAAAGATAGGATACGCAATTGACGTAAGGGGATCTGCGGTAGCCTGGAATCGCGGTAGGGAAGTGAGCGGTAGACCCTTTACTGCCTGACTCTAAATACCAGCGAGCGGTAAAAAGCAGCGTTAGGACCCCTTAACGCTGCTTTTGATAGCTAACGCAGAACTCTAAATCTAGGTGTAAGTGTTTAATCTGCTCAAGCTATGCCAACACTGTTATGTAATTTCTAAGCCAGCGGCCTAGTTATGCGGCTAACTTCACAGGAATAGTTATTTCCTCTGCTTCCATTATGCATATATTACTGTAAATTATACCCACTTAAAAACAAAACTAAGTAGAGCAGAACGTATATATATAAATAAGTAGAGACCTTCACAAATTATCAACTTAAACAATTAGCTGTGAAAAACAGTTATAGGGAAGGTAAACCTAAACAGATCATATATATGTGTTGAGGAAGGGAAAGATATCTGAAATACTGTGACTGTCCGCATAGAGTCCTGAGGGACACAGCTTCTGCTTGAGTTGGGTGAGTGTTCTTGGAAAGAGCCTTCCCTCCTCAGAAAGTGAAGTCAGAGAGTCCACAGTTCCGTATGAGGGTCTGTCACACACAATGACACTGAGCTCACGCACCCAAAATCATCCAATTCCACTACGGATGGAACTGATCCTGGCATCAATGCAATGCGTACCTATGATGAAAGGCAGTCTAAAAGAATGCAGTCGGAGAAGCCCTTCCATATATTCCTGATTCACCTGATGCGTAGACAACCGGCTAAGGTAAGAGATCAGGAGCATGTCCAGATTTGTTGGCAAGGATTCTGCAGTAGAATCTAAGTCCCTGATCCTCATAGGATCACTGAATAGAGTCACTAGGTTCGCCGAGTGTACTGGAGCTTCTGCCCGTGTGAGTAATTGTGTCCACAGCGGGTCGCAAACGGATGCAGCTCCCAAACCTCCCTTTCTCAGGTGTAGGGCACCAGTCTCCAGTAGATTTGCATCTGGCAGCTCTCGAGAGGGAATCGATGTGGACACAGATGTGCTGGGAGGAGGCTGAAGATTACTAAGTTGCCTGTTGTGTTCCGGCACAACCACCATTTGCGGATCCATAGGCATCAGTATATGAGGAGTAGCTTTCATTGCATACAATAGTTGAGTATGATTGCTGTCCATTTTCAGAGCTAAGGTAGTTAAGAGTGCTCGAATTTCATTATAAAAAGTATCATCTATGCTGACTTATGTTTGTGCCCCCTCTCGTTAACACTATAATGGGTCTACTTCACCCCACAGACAGGGGGGGGGGATATGCTGATGGTAGAGGGCCTCCACCGGATCTATGCAAACATCTAATAAAGCAATTGCGTAGTTGAAATCTTCTCACGGCTAATACAGTTCAATTCAGCTTCGCTTCATATATCCAATTTTACAAAGAAAACTTATTGTTTGTTAGTTGGAAAGTAAATATTCAGTATGCTGAAAGTATAAGGCCTAGAGCTTCTATTTTTTGCATCTGGACCCGGTGGTTGCTAGGCCCCCGCCCCCCTTCTCTCCATTTTTTTGTGTCCAATACAAACAAAATAAATAAACATGAGAATGCCTAAACTTTTAAAATTGCAACAATTTTCTTGGCGAAGTGGTGCATTAAATGCAGGGTACCAATACTTTTGGCCATGACTGTATATATATATATATATATATATATATATATATATATATATATATATATATATATATATATATATATATATATATATATATATATATATATATATATCTACAAAGCACAAGTAAAACACAAGACTCATTATCCTCAGGCATGGAACCCCAGGATTGGTGTAAAGCTGATGTGGTGCCACTCTTCAAAAAGGGAAGTAGGGATGATCCAGGAAGCTATCGACCAATTAGTCTGATATCAATAGTGGGTAAAATATTTGAAGGGATTATAAAGGATTATATTGATGAGCATATTTGTGTAAGCAAGATTATGAGTTCAAATCAGCATGGTTTTATGAGAAAAAAGATCATGTTAGACTATTTAGATTCTATGAGGAAGTAAGTAAAAATATAGATAAAGGGGAATCAGTTGATGTGATATACTTAGATTTTGCAAATGTGTTTGATACAGTGCCACATGAGAGATTAATGCACAAAATTAAGGAAATGGGCTTAGCTCAAAATGTTAGCTAATGGATAAATAACTGTATAAAAGATAGGGAGCAACAAGTAGTAGTGAATGGATCATACTCAGATTGGACAAAGGTAATCAGTGGAGTCCCCCAGGGATCAGTACTGGGCCCTGTTCTTTTTAATATTTTTATTAATGACATGGAGCAAGGATTAAATAGTGACATCTCTATTTTTGCAGATGATTTTAGGTTAAGTAAAGTCATTAGGTCAGAGCAGGATGAACTTTTGTTACAAAGGGATCTGCAAAAATATGTATGGGCAGGTAAATGGAAAATGAGATTTTATACGGGAAAATGCCAGGTTCTGCATTTTGGAAGTAAAAATAGGCAGCCAATGTATTATTTAAATGGGACAAGACAAGTCAAACAGACGAGGAAAGGGATTTGGGAGTAGAAATAGAGCTAAAGATGGGTGCACAATGCAGAGCAGCAGCTTCAAAGGCTAATAAGATACTAGCATGTTTTAAAAGAGACATTGATTCAAGGGAGGAAAGCATAATTCTGTCACTATATAAATCCCTGGTAACACCTCACCTTGAGTATGGAGTGCAGTTCTGGGGACCGATCACAAAAAAAAGATATTTCAGAACTAGAAAAGGTTCAGAGAAGGACCACAAAGCTAATAAGGGGAAAGGAGAATTGTAAGCTATGAGGAGAGGCTAGCCAAACTGGGTCTATTTTCTCTAGAAAAAATGCGCTTGAGAGGTGACATGATTTCTCTATATAAATATATGCAAGACCCATATACAGAGATGGCAGAAGCTTTGTTGATTCCAGGAAAATTGTTTGTGACAAGAGGTCACAATTTAAGGTTGGAGGAAAGGAAATTTAATCTCCTGAAACTGAAACGTTTTTTTCACCGAAAGAGCAATAAAATTGTGAAACTCATTACCAAAGAAGGTAGTGAATGCCAATACCCTAGATGCATTAAAAAAATGTTTGGTTACATTTCTGGCTAGAAACAAAATTTGTGGATATGAGTGCTTGTATTAAATGGGTCACCTTTTAGTGGAATTAATTTAAGCTTAACTGGAGCTTTTTTGTAAGTATATTAGATTCGTAAAGGTTGAACTCGATGGACTTTGGTCTTTTTCAACCTCATCTACTATCATCTATCATATGTTACTATGTTGCAATAAAATGAAGTATTACATATAAATATACACTTTTTAATAAAAATATATAATAATAATAATAATCAAAAGGTTTTAAAAGTGTTAAAAGGGATATGATATATGGCAAAGAGTTTGACTAAAAAGGGCTCCAAAATATCTATATATTTCTAAATATGCATATGGGTGTGTATGTGTATTTACAGTGGGCCAGATTACAAGTGGCTTGCTAACTAAATTTTTTGCTTCCAAGCTAGCTACACTCAAAGTAAAGTTTTAACGTGGCCAGGTTAGCTTGCGTATTACAAGTTAAAAGTAAAAAGTTAGAGCACAAACAAAAGTCTGATGCACAATTACTTCAGGATGTAAAATATCATGACTGCAGTAACTTCTTCTCCCCATGGACTTCAATGGGACTCACTGCTTGAAAAAACCCACTTATCGATCACAAGATAACTCAAGACCGCATTAGACCAACACGGCTAAATCTGAAGGTAGTTATGAATATTTTACTGCTCTTCACACAAATTTTCTTTTTCTTTTTAAATATTTATTTCTATATATATCTGATGAGTTTGTAAATATATACCTATGCCTATATACAGTATCTCTAAGACTATATACAGGTATATATATATATATATATATATATATATATATATATATATATATATATATATATATATATATATATATTATTTTTATTGAAGAACATTGGAAAGTAAAGTAATTCTATTCAAAACATAATAAAACACATTTTAACACATTAAAACTCATTAAAAATGATATTGCATGCTTTAAGGTATTTGACTGGAAAGGGCTCAAAAGTGTATATAAATATTGGCATATATATATTTTTTATATATACATATTTACTCACATAAACACACAAATACACACACACACACACACACACACACATATATATATATATATATATATATATATAATATTATATATATATATATATATATATATATATATATATATATATATATATATATATATATATACATATATACACTGGTGTTCAAAAATTTGGAGTCACTTAGACGTTTCTTTGTTTTCAAAAGAAAAACAAATGTTTTTGTCCAATAAAATAACATTAAATTGATCAGAAATACAGTGTAGATATTGTAAATTTTGTAAATGACTATTGTAGCAGGAAACGTCTGAGTTTTAATGGAATATCTGCATAGGTGTACAGAGGCCCATTATTAACAATAATCTGTCCTGTGTTCCAATACCACTTTGTGTTTGCTAATCAAAGTTAAGCATTTAAAAAGACTGATTATTAGAAACCTCTTCTTAATTTATGTTAGCACAGCTGAAAACTATTGTGTTGATTAAAGAAGCACTAAAACTGACCTTCATTAGACTAGTTAAGTATCTGGAGCATCAGCAATTGTGGGTTTGACTACAGACTCAAGATGGCCAGAAACAAAAAACTTTCCTCTGAAACTCATCAGTCTATTCTTGTTCTGAGAAATGAAGCTATTCCATGTAAAAAAATGATCAAGAAACTGAAGCTCTTGTTCCCATGCTGTGTACTATTCCCTTCACAGAATAGCACACACTGACTCTAACCAGGATAGAAAGAAGACTTGGAGGCCTGGGTGCACAACTGAGCAAGAGGAAAATACATTAGAGTGTCTAGTTTTAAAAACAGATTCCTCACATGTTTTCAACTAGCAGATTCAATAAATAGTACCTACAAAACACTAGTCTCAATTTCAACAGTGAAGAAGTGACTCCGGGATGCTGGCCTTCTAGGCAGAGTTGTAAAGAAAAAGCCATAAGTCAGAGTGACCAATAAAAATAAAAGATTAAGATGGGCAAAAGAACACAGACACTGGACAGAGAAAGATTAGAAAATAGTGTTAAGGCAGGTGTTTGAGGTGTTAGGATCACAAAGAAGAACATTTGTGAGACACAGACCAAATGACAAGATGCTGGAGGAGAGCTTGATGTCATCTGTCAAGCATAGTGGAGGCAATGTGATGGTCTGGGGTGATTTGGTGGTGGTAAAGTGGGAGATTTAAATATGGTAAAAGGGTCTTTGAAGAAGGAAGACTATCACTCCATTTTGCAACTCCATGCCATACCCTTGTGGACCGTGCTCGATTGGAGCCAATTTCCTCCTACAACAGGACAATGAAATAAAGCACAGCTTCAAACTATGCAATAACTATTTAGTGAAGAAGCAATCAGCTATTGACCTCGCATTCTATTGGCTGATCCAATCAGCCAATCGGATTGAACTTCAATCCGATTGGCTGATTAAATCAACCAATCAGATTTTTCCTAACTTAATTCCGATTGGCTGATAGAATCCTATCAGCCAATTAGAATTCGAGGGATGTCATCTTGGATGACATCATTTAAAGGAACCTTCATTCGTCGTTAGTCCATCGGCCGAGGAGGATGTTCCGCGTCGGAGGTCTTGAAGATGGAGCCGTGGATGGATGAAGACTACTGCCGGATGGAGGACCTCTTCTGCCCTGCTTGGATGAAGACTTCTGCCGGATGGAGGACCACATCGCCCGGATTGGATGAAGAATTTGGCCCGGCTGGGTGAACACGGCTCAAGGTAGGGTGATCTTCAGGGGGTTAGTGTTAGGTTTTTTTAAGGGGGGGTCGGGTGGGTTTTAGAGTAGGGGTGTGTGGGTGGTGGGTTTTAATGTTGGGGGGTCTTGTATTTTTTTTTTACAGGTAAAAGAGCTGATTACTTTGGGGCAATGCCCCGCAAAAAGCCCTTTTAAGGGATGGTAAAAGAGCTGATTACTTTTGTAATTTAGTATAGGGTAGGGAATTTTATTATTTTGGGGGGCTTTTTTATTTTATTAGGGGGATTAGATTAGGTGTAATTAGATTAAAATTCTTGTAATATTTTTTTATTTTTTGTAATTTAGTGTTTGTTTGTTTTGTACTATAGTTTAGTTTATTTAATTGTATTTTAGTTTAGATAATGGTAGTTATTTATTTAATTAATTTATTGATAGTGTAGTGTTAGGTGTATTTGTAACTTAGGTTAGGATTTATTTTACTGGTAATTTTGTAATTATTTTAACTAGGTAGCTATTAAATAGTTATTAACTATTTAATGGCTATTCTACCTAGTTAAAATAAATACAAAGTTGCCTGTAAAATATATAAATCCTAAAATTGCTACAATGTAACTATTAGTAATATTGTAGCTATCTTATGGTTTATTTTATAGGTAAGTATTTAGTTTTAAATAGGAATAATTAATTTAATCATAGTAATTTTATTTAGGTTTCTTTAAATTATATTTAACTTAGAGGGGTGTTAGAGTTAGGGTTATACTTAGGTTTAGGGATAGGGGTTAATAACTTTATTATAGTAGCGGCGACGTTGTGGGCGGCAGATTAGGGGTTAATAATTGTAGGTAGGTGGCGGCGATGTTAGGGACAGCAGATTAGGGGTTAATACAATTTATTATAGTGTTTGCGAGGCGGGAGTGTGGCAGTTTAGGGGTTAATACATTTATTATAGTGGCGGCGATGTCCGGTCGGCAGATTAGGGGTTAATAAGTGTAGGTAGGTGGCGGCGTCATTGGGTGCGGAAGATTAGGGGTTAATAAATATAATATAGGTGTCGGCGATAGGTATAATGTAGGTGGCGGCGGTGTCCAGAGCGGCAGATTAGGGGTTAATACTATAATGCAGGTGGTGACGATGTTGGGGGCGGCAGATCAGAGGTTAATAAGTGTAAGGTTAGGGGTGTTTAGACTCGGGGTTCATGTTAGGGTGTTAGGTGTAGACTTAGAAAGTGTTTCCCCATAGGAAACAATGGGGTTGCGTTAGGAGCTGAACGCTGCTTTTTTGCAGGTGTTTTTTTCAGCCAGCTCAGCCCCATTGTTTCCTATGTGGAGATCGTGCACGAGCACGTTTTTCCAGCTTACCGCTACCGTAAGCAACGCTGGTATTACAGGTAGTAGTGGAGCTAAATTATGCTCAACGCTCACTTTTCTGAGGCTAACGCAGCCATTCAGAAAACTTGTAATACCAGTGTTGTTTAAAGTAAGTACTTGAAAAAAAAGGAGCGCTAGCCCTGCAAGTTTTTACCAACAAAACTCGTAATCTAGCCGAAAGACATATATACATAAATACACATGTATACACTAATATTCAAAAGTAAATACACTTTTGAGCCCTTTCCAGTCAAGTACCTTGAAACATGCCATATCATTTCTATTAATTTTTAAAGTGTCTTAATGTTTTTTTCATATAAATACTTAAAATTCTAATGTTCATCACATAGAATTTTTATTTTTTATTTTTAAATTTATATATATATATATATATATATATATGTACGTAATACACTGAACCACAAACCAGTAATATTCAAACTATGGGTCAAGTACAGGTAGTCAGACCTAAAGATACACAATTTGGCTCTAACTCTTCCATTTCTAAATATATCTATGTCAGTGACACAGTAGTACACACTCATGAACAGGACTCTAATGTAATGAGGAGATTGCTGTTTCTGAGCCCTCTGAAGCTGTAACAGGTAATTTAAATCTATTGGCACCTGATTCTCCAGGTAACATAACACAGGAAAGAACTGCAAATGTGATTTTGAGAAAAAGACTGTTAGATGGTGACTCTATTTTGAGGAATGTGTATTTAGGTGAAAGTAAAGGAGAAACAAGGGAAGTTAGATGTCTTCCAGGAGCTACTGCTCACAGGGATAAGAATCGTATTTTGAGAATTGTTAAGGCAGCAGGAAAGGGAAGTGAGTTAGATGTGATTGTTCATTTAGGAACAAATGATCTGGCTAGTAATCATGTTGCTGCTGTTCAGAAAGAGTTTTGTGACCTAGGTAATCATTTAGAGACTGTGGCATCAACTCTATCATTTTCTGCTATTTTACCTGTGTATGACCAGGAAGCAGGAAAGATGGAGCGGATAACAACATTTAATTCTTGGTTAGATAAGTGGTGCAGGGAACGAGGATTTGGTTTTATTGGCCATTATAGCTCTGTTTGGAAAGATACTAGGTTATTTAGGAGAGATGGCTTGCATTTGGATGCTAAAGGAACATAGTATCTGGGAGAGGAGTTCAAATACTTTATTAGAAATAATTTAAACTAATAAAGGGGGGGTAGCATTAATATATCCACCTGCCCCCCACAGCATGCCAAAACTGTTAGTCCAAGTAACAATTCTACTAGAAATTCTAGTAGAAAAATTCTTTGTGCCATGAGCACAAATGCTCGCAGCTTAGGAAATAAATTACCTGAACTCATTTCAATAATGACTAGGGACAACTTGGATTTAGTAGCTATAACAGAAACATGGTACAATGATTTGCATGACTGGGACATAGTCATACCTGGATACAGGTTATTTAAAAAGAACAGAGTAGGAAAGAAAGGTGGAGGAGTTGCTTTGTATGTAAATGAAAATATAAAGGTTACTGAAATTGTAGGAACAAATGATGAGGTGGAAAGTATTTGGGTGACTTTGGAAATTGGAGATAAAAATGTTTTTAGAATAGGGGTTGTATATAGGCCTCCATTGCAGGATGAAAAACTGGACAATCTGTTATTAGATGAAATAACCAAAATGACCATGAAGGGTAAGGTTATAGTACTGGGGGACTTTAATTTGCCAGATATAGACTGGAAGATTCCTTCTGCTAGATCGGCTAGAAGCAGGTATATTCTTGAATCTCTGCTAGGGGAATCACTTGAACAATTAGTCAAGGAACCAACTCGTAAGGAAGCTATATTAGATCTAATACTTACAAACAGTGATACAGTTTCAGATGTGTCTGTAGGTGAGAACTTAGGATCCAGTGATCATCAATCTGTTTGGTTTAGTATTCATGTTCAGGAACTGTCCACCCAGACTAAAACAAAAGTTTTAGACTTTAGGACGGCAGATTTTTCATTAATGGGAGAATACCTAAAAAACTATTTAAAGGGGAAAACTCTTATTACAGGGGTTCAAGAACAGTGGGAATTTGTGAAAGGTGCCATTTTAGATGCAACCGCACACTGTATTAGACATGTCTGTAAAAGTAAAAGAAAGCGGAAACCAATTTGGTTTTCCAAAGAAGTAGCACATGCTGTAAAGACAAAAAAGATAGCTTATAAAAATTACAGACACACACAAGCAGATGATGATATGAAAATATGGAGACTCCAACAAAAAAAGTCTAAGCAGTTAATTAGGAAGGTTAAAGCTCATGCAGAAGAGAAGATAGCACAGTCAGTAAAACATGGGGACAAAACATTCTTTAGATATATCAGTGAAAGAAGAAAAAATAAGGTAGGAATAGTAAAATTGAAATCAGTTGATGGTAGAATAATAGAAGGAGATAAGCAGATTGCAGACTGTCTCAATGATTACTTCTGTTCTGTTTTCACTAAAGATTGTGAAGATACAATGTCTACATTAAGGGATGCTACGCAAAATAGAAACAAGCTTAACAGTAATCTTTTTACAGAGGATGAGGTTTTGTTAGCATTATCAAAAATAAATGTTACAAAGGCAGTGGGTCCTGATAATATTCATCCAAGGGTTTTAAAAGAACTTCGATCAGTGCTAACTGTCCCATTAACTGATCTGTTTAATCAGTCACTATTAACAGGAGCTGTCCCAGATGATTGGAAAATAGCAAATGTAATACCTCTTCATAAAAAGGGCAGTAGAGAAGAATCTGGCAACTACAGGCCAGTTAGTTTAACTTCAGTAGTAGGGAAATTAATGGAAAGCCTCTTAAAAGAAATAATTATGACTTACATAAAGACAAACAATTTAGAGGACCAAAATCAGCATGGTTTTACTTCAGGGAGATCATGTCAGACTAATCTAATTGACTTCTTTGATTATGTAACAAAAGTATTAGACAAGGGAGGAGCAGTTGATGTAGCATATCTAGATTTCAGCAAAGCATTTGACACCGTCCCACACAATAAACTTATTCACAAACTATATCTCCTTGGTCTAGATTCAAAAATTGTGAACTGGGTGGAATGCTGGCTTAAGGACAGAAAACAAAGTGTCTTAGTAAATGGAGTTCATTCAGCAGAGGGGGCTGTTACTAGTGGTGTTCCTCAGGGGTCAGTTCTGGGGCCTGTTTTGTTTAACATATTTATCTGCGATATCAGCAAAGGGCTACAGGGGAAAGTATGTCTCTTTGCAGATGATACAAAAATTTGCAACAGAGTGGATGTTCCAGGGGGGGTAGACAAAATGAGAAGTTATATACAACAATTGGAGGATTGGACAAACGACTGGGATCTAAAGTTTAACACAGCAAAGTGTAAAATAATGCATTTAGGGAAGAAAAATCCAAATGTTAATTACAGACTCAATGACACTTTACTGACTGTTACAGACGAGGAACAGGACTTGGGAATTATTACTTCAGATGATTTAAAACTTAGTAAACAATGTAGTAATGCAGCAAGTAAGGCTAACAGAATGCTTGGATGTATTGGTAGAGGTATTTGCAGCAGAAATAGTAAGGTTCTTATGCCACTTTATAGATCATTAGTTAGGCCTCATCTTGAGTATTGTGTGCAGTTCTGGAGGCCATATCTTCAGAAGGATATTAACAAACTTGAATCCGTGCAAAGGAGGGCTACCAAAATGGTACATGGTCTAAAAAATAAAACTTACCAGGACAGGCTCAATGACCAAAATATGTATAGCTTAGAGGAGAGAAGGGAAAGAGGTGATATGATAGCAACTTTCAAGTACATTAAAGGGTTTAGTAAAACTGAGGCTGTGGGTATTTTACATAAAATGGAAAATTCAAGAACAAGGGGTCATGAGCTCAAGCTAAAGGGTAGTAGATTCAGGAGTAATTTGAGGAAGCACTTCTTTACAGAAAGAGTGATTGATTTATGGAATAAACTTCCTCAAGAGGTAGTAGCAACAAACACTGTGGGGGACTTTAAAAATGCATGGGACAAGCATAGGGCTATCCTACGAACTAGATAAGTTTATACTGTTAGGTAAGGTCGGGCAGACTTGCTGGGCCTATGGCTCTTATCTGCCGTCAATATCTATGTTTGTTTCTATGTTTCATATGAGGACAAAAAAAAACCTCACACAGGTTTTTTGCCTTCCTCCACAGAAAACAGGGATTGGACAAGGGGCACAGGGTATACAGGACTGATATCAGCTGAGAGGGAAGAGAGGGAACAGAGGGAAACAAAAATACAAGTAAGCAACAACATTGTCAATTTGTCTAAACACACATTAACACCCTCTGAATTATCTGTTCTTAGCTATGGCCTTAATTTGTTGTTGTTTTTTTTTTTTACAGCGTGCCCCATAGAAGTCTATGGTGAGAAGACGTTAGAGTAGTTGTAGTTTCCGAAGACCTGAAGTTAGCATGCAACGGTCTTTTTGGGGGGTAACATTTTACTTTCAACTTGTAATGTGTGCACTTACACAGCCACAATAAATGTTAACTCTGAGAGCAGCTAGCGCATGAGTAAAAAAGTAATTTAACACACTACTTAATCTATCCCAAAGTCAGGAGTGCTGAAGAAAATGAAACCAATGCTACTAAAAAAATTAAAAAATTGTATTATTCGCTCATTTCAGTCCCTCGTCCATTTGTCTACTCGTTATGTGGACAAATAGATGAAAATTTGGATGAATATGTAGACATCCAAAGACAAATGCACATGTCTAAAATTAGGTTTTTGGCATTTTTAATATTTACAAAAAGCTATGAGGACATATACTTTTTAACCACAGTCAGAGTGTACACAGCCTCTTCTTATCATGTCATTTATGATCCAAAAAGTGTAACACAAATAAAAATAGCCTCACATGGCTGCCCTACATCTCATACATCAACTTTACATACCACAATTTCATCAAAACAGGTTTAAATGTTTGTTCTTTGTGTTTTCACATTCAGCTACATAATTTTATCTATAGGTTAGACTTAGCTAGGGGTGGGGTTAGCAGTAAAGTTTAACTTTTGCTGGGTAGCAACAGTTATTTTTTTTTTTGCTCTTGGGACAGCTGTCAAGTTTAAGTTACACGGGAAGGCAGAGGTTAGAGATAACTTGGGCTCAGATGCTGCTGTTTGTTTTTTTGCACTCAGGATTATTGTCAGCGCTGCGGAATCTGTTGGCGCTCTACAAATAACCAATAATAATAATTGTTATTTAGGATTCACTTGCACTGGACAGTTATACTGAGGGTTATAGTTCAGTTTTTTCTTGGGGTTGCTGTTAGGTTTTACTTGCTTGGGGCTTATAGGTAGGCTTTTCTGGAATTTGTGCAAAAATATGCAATGGGGTGGCAATTTGGGTCAACTTGCACTAGGGGTCTATTGTTACCTTTATTTTATCTCCACATTGATATATATATACCTATAAATTGATAATAATGTCATATTTTTTAATATTTACTTATAAAGTGCCATTAGAGTAAAAAGATGACATGCTCTAATTAATTACAGCATGTAATTTTAAGACTATGAACAATACCCTCCCCCACACAAAAGTATTAAGAAGAACTTCTACTAAGTGTTTAACCCCTTTGTATGGATTAAATACAAAGTAGTGTAGGGTCAATAGTCTTAAAATTATATGATCTAATTAATTAGAGCATGTTGTCTTTCAACTATTATGGCCCTTGAAAAACTACACATTTTTTTGTGGCTTTAGTTATTTAAGGAAGCAAACAGAGAGTATAACATTTGAAAATCCAGTTTAAAGTCATGTTTTTATTGGTCTATTTAGTTTAAAGGCTGATTCCTACCATCACATAATTATTGTGTCTATCTTTCTGGTCTATTCGGGTCAAGAGAGTACCTAAAAGTAAGCATTTTGTTATATAATTTCAACGTAAGACAAACTTTATTGCAGTTAAATATTGAAAAGCCTTTTTGCTCATGCAAAAATGACTGCATATTGCCAGCTTTTTTCTGTTGCCCATTCTTTAAATTGAGGCTTTATATCTCTGGATCTACTAAGCTTGGAAAACTGCAGCTATAATGAAATTGCTCTATATAATACTAGTTAAAAGCAATTGCAGTATATAATAGTAAGATAGTAAGCAGATCACATCTGATGCTGAGCACCACATGAAACAAAAATTTAAGACAAAATTTAAAAATTGGCAGTATAATAGATGAAAGATTTAATAATGCTAAAATGTATGTGCCTTTTCTAACCATAAAGTATGAAAGTTTAATAATTAGATAAAAGTAAATTGGAAAGTTGATTAAAATTAAAAGTCCTTTCTGAATAATGAAAGTTTAATTTATACTAGACTGTCCCTTTAAGGAGAAAGAAGCTTTGAATAAGATTGTTAATGATGACAGAATTATTGTACGCCCCTCAGATAAAGGGGGTAATGTCGTGGTATTGAACAGATCTGCATATGTAACTGAGGCAAAACGTCAATTACAAGACAGTGAGGTGTATAGGAGATTAAGAGAGAATCCTACAGTACACTATAGGGAAGTTTTGAGTGAAATTGTAAAAAGGGCCAGATATAATAATGTGATCACACAATCAATTGAGGATGCGCTAATACCTGAGAATACAATCATCCCCATATTTCACTACTTCCCCAAAGTCCATAAGAATATGGTAAATCTCCGGGATGCCCCATTATAGAGGGCATTAATTCACTTAATGAACCACTGTCAGATCTTATGGACACATATTTACAACCTTTGGTAAACAAATTGCCCAGTTACATTAAAGACACAACTGACTTACTGTTAAAGTTAAAGAAAATCCAATGGAAGTCGAGTTATAGATTTTTGGTAGCAGACGTAGTTTCCCTATACACCTCTATATCTCATCAACAAGGTCTAAAAACGATAGAATTTCTATTGGAAAGTCAAAGTAATTACGATGAGAACACCAAACAGTTCATCATGTATTCAATTGAATACTTACTTACACACAACTTTTTTATGTTTGAGGGGGGTTTCTATCTTCAGAGACGTGGAACCGCTATAGGGGCGAAATTTGCCCCCTGCTACGCCAATATCTTTATGGGATGGTGGGAGCGGTTCCATGTCTTTGGAGATGGGAACCCCCTAAAAAACAATATTATTCTATACGCAAGGTTCATAGATGACCTGATTTTCATCATAGATAGTGATGAACAGAGAGTGGAAAATTTCCGTAACTATCTTAATACGAATCAATGTGGGATCAAATTTGTAGGTGAACAAAATGTAGATCAGATATGCTTTTTAGACATAATCATCTCAGCAGGTGAAGTTGAGACAGACCTATATAGGGAACCTACATCAGGAAACTCAATTCTTGAATTTAATTCAAGTCATCCGAGACACACAATATATGGCATTCCAAAGGGTCAATATATTAGAGCTAAAGGAAACTGCTCTAAAGCTGAAGACTACAACAAACAAGCTGACATCATAACAGAACGACTAATAAATAGGGGTTATGATGTAAATCTTCTTAGGAAAGCACGTACAGAGGTTGATGCACTACCGAGAGATGAACTTATGACTTATAAGACCAAACATAAGAGACATCAGAACATAACAACAAAACGTAAGCCTAAATTTATCACCACGTATAGTTTGGAATATAGAGAGATATGTAATATCATAAAACGGAACATTCCTATACTACATACAGATCCAGGATTAAAGGATATTGTAAGGGAGGGCTGTGATTTTGTCCCTAGGAAAGGGAAACCAATTGGAAACCATGTGTCACCCTCAGACTGTTCAAAAAGGTCTAGTAACACTTGTTGGTTAAGACAACGGAAAGGCTTTTTTAAGTGCAGGAAAAAGATCTGCAAGACCTGTGATCATGTAATTGAGGGTGACATATTTGTTTCAACAACTTCTTCATGAATTGCACTACTACACATGTAGTTTACCTGTTAACCTGTAGGGGGTGCTATAAGCAATATATAGGAAAAACTAAAAGATCCCTCAAGGACAGGTTTCTAGCTCATGTGAGGTCCATTGAGGACCCTGACTCTGACACCCCCATAGCAAGACACTTTAGAAATAATCATAACTCTAATGTTAATTTACTATCTGTCCAAGCAATTGATCACGTCCCACAGTGGAGGAGGGGAGGGGACAGAGAGGAGAAACTAGACCTGAGAGAGATTTTCTGGATTTTTACCATGAATACCTCTATCCCCTATGGTTTAAACTTCAGGAGAGATATTGACCCGTGTGTCTGACCCCCTCTATTAATTAAATGGGTATAATTTTAAATGCAATGGAATGTAATAGGTATTGGAGAGCACTATGAAATGTAATTAGGGCTACAAATAATGATTGACAATATGTTTTATCAACTGTTGTGATTATTGTCTGTTTATTTGGTTATTTATTTCATTGAGGCTCTGATATCATTTAGGAACATGAGAATAGATGCATGTATATTATTCATAGTGTCACATTTGTAACTGAGTCTGTGTTGAATTGCTAAACTGACTTAGCAATAATGAAAGATGAATTAGAGTACATATGCCTTTAAGAAACTGTCTACTTAAGGACTGAGGAGTCTGGGTATCCTGTAAGCAGTGAACAAGTGCTGTCCAAGCACGAAACATGTCTGCTGTATAGGATCCCAGCAGTCCTTATTCACTGAGTAATAGCTGTGTCATCGTGGATTTTGTATACCACGCTATTGCCTGTTTTTATATTTTATATATTTTTGTATAATAAAGTTCTGTGTTCTTTTATCCTTGAAGTGCCCGAGTTCTCTATGTTTTATACTCTATTTTTGGCACTGTCTGGTGAGCGGTGCTTACTCTGAAGCACATCTTGGATACACAGGTGACGTCACCCCACCCCAGAAACTCCAGTGTGCCGTGATAGCGTGCGGTGAGGGTAAGGCAGAGCGCGACGCTGCAAACACTGTTACATATATATATATATATATATATATATATAATATATATATATATATATATATATATATAGTTATATATATATATATATATATAATATATATATATATATATATAATAAATATAGCATTCGTGTTTTGCAATGTTTATATTTTATACATGAAAATTAATTTTCAAGTCATATTTATATTGATTGAGTATATATCTATTGGTTTAATAAAAACGTGCAAACAATCATGTAATACTATTGTTACAGATCTAGGACCTCTTGATATTAAATACCCATTGAAAGTGAAAGGGAAATATTATATAGAGAACAAATTGAAAATCAGGTTTTGTTAAATATTATAAACATGATTTTTTTTTTTTTTTGTATCTCTGAGAAACTTACAATGTAATTGTCAGATACATAATTAAATTAAATACATGTCAGTAATACATCAGACATACTTAAATAGTCTTTTAGTAAATTTAGGAGCAGTTTATTTTTATTAGATCATCAATTAAAAGTGAGTCAGTTATTATTGAAATTAAACATTTGGAGCTAAATAGTGAGTAGATCTGGGAGCTTTGATATTCAACCTCTGATGTAATTTGTTGACCCAACTGTCTATAAAAAAGAGAACAGCTAACATGGGACTGAACAGGAAAATATAGAGCACATATTATAAAATAGTAAGACTGAAATATATGACGATAGAGTGGTAGAAGGAGAAGCATTCTCTGATTGTGACACTAGAACAATTGCATTGAGTTGCTATAAACATGAAGTTGATTTTGGGTCCAGATACTATGGCCTAGTTTCTATTGAGGTGGTAAAGTTTGGCAACTGGTGGTAACTTTAAAATTACCCACAGACTTTAATATAGATAAATATTTTTTGCTACCAGTCTAAACTTTACCACCTCAATGGAAACTAGCCCTATGGTGGTAGATTAATGGAATAAACTTCCATTATATATAATATAAACTCTGTATGAGACTTTCAGAATGTCTTTTATAGGTTTAAAGCTATGATACAAACTAATTAAACTCACACTTTAAATATTATAGAAAACATCGTCAGACTTGGGCTATAGTTCTAATCTGTTTACAAATCAAAAAATTTATGTATTTCATTCTATTACTTACTGACAGCAGGCAATTGCGTGTTAGCAAATTATGCTACTAAATAATACCAATTTCACCAAGTAGTGTTAATCACTGCCCAATAAAGACTGGCTTATCCATTAGCACATTTATAAAAAAAAATTGCATTACATATGTACTTCTGATTTTCTCATGCTAGACATAGTATCTGATCCCCTGAAACCAACTGCTTCTGAAGTATCCCTAACAGTGAGCACCTCACCCAACTACATTATGAAATAGATCTAGCAACAAATTACCTCAAAAGGGACACCACTGCATGGTCACAAAAGTCAAGGCAACCCAGAAACACTATGCATAACTCCTTAATTAACCCCTTATTATTATTCAATTGCCCTTTTGAAAATAATAATAAAAATAATCATATAATTTAATATTAGATCCATTAATAGTACCATTATCACCTTTAATTATAAATTAATACAAACATCCCCCTTAGTTACTTATATTAATTAAATAATTAAACCACACAAATAGCAATCATCGTAAGAAGATCCTATGGCGAAAAGAAGAGACAGCGCAACCCCACATCAAGGTAGCAGTTTCCACAAATGTATTAAATACACAAAAGTAATGCACTTACAAACAGGCTAAAAGTTATCACATTGATCCCTTCATAGGGAAAGAGAAGCGGGTCCCAGTTCACTTAAGAATCCTTCAGGGCACAGCTATATTGCTTCAATACTTCTTCCAAACAGTCTTAGTATATTGGAGCCATCCTTAGCTCCACCCCCAACGCGTTTCGTCTTCACTCTCCAGACTTTTTCAAGAGGAAATGTTGATGTTTAGCACGCTCCTGTACGTTGCTATTTACATCCGGTCGTCACTTCTGATTGGTTGCTCACTGACCTATCCAGTAGCAGGATGCGAACAAGCCTCTATTTTCTAAAGGCAATATCGTAAGCTGATTCACTTGCTGAAAAATAATTATGCACTCCTGCTTTTTGTCAGTACACTTCATTTAACTGTTTGAATACGCATATCTTCTAAGCATTAATACATAAATACTAAAACATTTAGAATATACGTTTAATAAACGAGGTTGAACCTATATATATATGTAATTCATTATCTGCAAATCTGTATTGACATTATAGTTAACTTCATCAACTTCATAGAGAATTTACATAGTTAAATACAAATAAATGATATATTAAAAAACTAAATTAATACTTACATATAAAATTCATACTTCATATATAATAAACATTCTTCTTAAAGAAACCTATATAACATTAAAAAGAGTTGATACAAATTCATTCAGCAGTCCATTTGAAAATTGATTACATATTCTATACCAAAGGGAAAGATGTACTGTATTTACAGCATGAAGGCCTGCAAGTCTATATCGACATTTAACCCTTTTGGGGCCATACAATTAAGCAGGTGAATCCATTTGGTTTCACACTTTTTGAGGTGCATTAACCTCTGCTGTTCATTGCCCACTGATTGTGGTATGGTCTCTAATATTTTCACTTTCAGGTTATTTGGATTTTTATTATGTACCCTCCTAAAGTGTTCAGATACACTGTGATTTTCATATCCTTTGGTTATATTTTCTATGTGTTCGTATATGCAGCGTTTGACTTTCCTTTTCGTTCTTCCTACGTAAATCAAATTGCACTCACACATGAGGTAATACACCCCATATACGGACACACATGAAGCTCTATCTTTAATTTTAAATTCTTTAGAATGATCCCAGTAGTAAACATTATCACCCTTACTGATGAAACTACACATACAACAGTTTAGTCTACCACATTTGAAAGTTCCCCCTTTATTAATGCACCAATCTGAGAGAGTCCCTTTCTTTGTATTTTTGATTTCTCTTAATTTAGATGGAGCTAATATATTTTTAATGCTTTTATTTTTCTTAAAAATAGTTACCGGGTAGGGCTCCAAATGAGGTCCTAAAACAGGATCAGCCAAAAGAATATTCCAATGTTTTTTAAGTGTAGTTTTAATGAAATTGGCACCTAGATTATATGTTGTTATAAATTTAGCTCCCCATTTCTTTTCCTCATTATGGGTTTTAGTAACATTTCGATTTTCATTTGTGCTAAGCCCCTTCTTATGCCAACATCTATATGGCTGCTTTCGAGGAGAAGTTTGTGTGGAATAACAACCCATACAAGGAGAATGTCATGATATATCGGCGCTATATCGATGACATTCTCATGGTGTGGAAGGGTAGTGATATAGAAGCCATGGAGTTCATTAGTCATCTTAATAATAATAACTTTAATTTGGAATTTATAAGCAAAATACATAAGAGTGAAATAGAATTTTTAGATTTATGTCTTTTCATTGATCCAACCACCAATAAAACAGCGGTAAAGAATTTTAAGAAAGAAGTAGATAGTAATGGGTTTTTAAATGCAGGGAGTGGCCACCTGCCCCAATGGAAAAAAAAAAAAAAAAAAGAAATATTCCTTATGGCCAATTTCTTAGGATCCGTAGAAACTGTACCAACATAGATGATTTTGAGACAGAAGCTGATCATTTAGAAGACAAATTTTTAAAGAAAGGGTATGACAGTGTTTTAGTACAGAGAGCTAGAATAGAGAGTAGAAATAAAGACAGAGGGGATCTATTGCTTAGCACAAATGAAAATCGAGATGCTACTAAAACCCATAATGAGGAAAAGAAATGGGGAGCTAAATTTATAACAACATAAAATCTAGGTGCCAATTTCATTAAAACTACACTTAAAAAACATTGGAATATCCTTTTGGCTGATCCTGTTTTAGGACCTCATTTGGAGCCCTACCCGGTAACTATTTTTAAGAAAAATAAAAGCATTAAAAATATATTAGCTCTCTCAGATTGGTGCATTAATAAAGGGGGAACTTTCAAATGTGGTAGACTAAACTGTTGTATGTGTAGTCTCATCAGTAAGGGTGATAATGTTTACAACTGGGATCATTCTAAAGAATTTAAAATTAAAGTTAGAGCTTCATGTGTGTCCGTATATGCGGTGTATTACCTCATGTGTGAGTGCAATTTGATTTACGTAGGAAGAACGAAAAGGAAAGTCAAACGCCGCATATACGAACACATAGAAAATATAACCAAAGGATATGAAAATCACAGTGTATCTGAACACTTTAGGAGGGTACATAATAAAAATCCAAATAACCTCAAAGTGAAAATATTAGAGACCATACCACAATCAGTGGGCAATGAACAGCAGAGGTTAATGCACCTCAGAAAGTGTGAAACCAAATGGATTCACCTGCTTAATTGTATGGCCCCAAAAGGGTTAAATGTCGATATAGACTTGCAGGCCTTCATGCTGTAAATACAGTACATCTTTCCCTTTGGTATAGAATATGTAATCAATTTTCAAATGGACTGCTGAATGAATTTGTATCAACTCTTTTTAATGTTACATAGGTTTCTTTAAGAAGAATGTTTATTATATATGAAGTATGAATTTTATATGTAAGAATTAATTTAGTTTTTTAATATATCATTTATTTGTATTTAATTATGTAAATTCTCTATGAAGTTGATGAAGTTAACTATAATGTCAATACAGATTTGCAGATAATGAATTACATATATATATAGGTTCAACCTCGTTTATTAAACTTATATTCTAAATGTTTTAGTATTTATGTATTAATGCTTAGAAGATATGCGTATTCAAACAGTTAATGAAGTGTACTGACAAAAAGCAGGAGTGCATAATTATTTTTTAGCAAGTGAATCAGCTTACAATATTGCCTTTAGAAAATAGAGGCTTGTTCGCATCCTGCTACTGGATAGGTCAGTGAGCAACCAATCAGAAGTGACGACCGGATGTAAATAGCAACGTACAGGAGCGTGCTAAACATCAACATTTCCTCTTGAAAAAGTCTGGAGAGCACAGACGAAATGCGTTGGGGGTGGAGCTAAGGACGGCTCCAATATACTAAGACTGTTTGGAAGAAGTATTGAAGCGGCAGCAATATAGCTGTGCCCTGAAGGATTCTTAAGTGAACTGGGACCCGCTTCTCTTTCCCTATGAAGGGATCAATGCGATAACTTTTAGCCTGTTTGTAAGTGCATTACTTTTGTGTATTTAATAAATTTGTGGAAACTGCTACCTTGATGTGGGGTTGCGCTGTCTCTTCTTTTCGCCATAGGATCTACAAGTAAAGAGAGCATTTGGGAACAAGCCTCTGGAAGTAGCTGCACCTCATTTTCTAAAGACAGTTATTAGGAGCTGGCATTATAAACTACCACAGCAATCATTATTCTATGTGAATGCTCCTAAGGACACTCCCCAGTATTGGGTAATATCTATTCAGACAGATCAATTGCTTTTTAACCATTTATATTGCTTTTTAACCATTTATATTTATATGTATGAATTTATATTAATTTGCATGTGTATTTCTCATTTAATATTTTATTGATGTGTAGTTACTGCAGTATTAATTCAATCTTTTAGTCATCTTAACTTATTTTAATATCCCTCTTGCTTTAACGCTACCATCACACATCGACTGCTCTACCAAGTTGCGCTATTAATACTTCCAGTGTGCATTGTAAGAAGATAATTAAATTTCCTCATTCAATTTAGTTGCTCAAAATTATTTACCCCTTTAATTAGATATTTTCCACAATTAATAACCCACACATTAAAAATAGCAATGCACCTTATTTTAATGGCCCTACTTATTTTGTTCAATAATTCATTGCTAAGGCTCACTTATGTAAGATGAAAAAATGGTAGACAGTTAAAAGTATTTTGCTTCTAAATTAAACCTTTGCTTTAACTGTACAGTTAATCCCAAAAAGGGAACAATGACTTTTAATGAGTTAACAATTAATACATTTATCTAAAAAATAAACCTGACAGAATTAAAGGACTCCCCAATTTCATTGAAACACAAAATGACCTCATCATAGGAATTGTTCTCCAGTATCCAGTATAGCCTCCAACAACATTTGGATCCTGACAGGATATCTCCACTTATATCACTCACCCAAGCTTATCTTCCAACCTTAATCATAGTTCCAGAAATGTATTCACTCTTCAAAGTTGTCATCAGCCTTGATTGAATATCTTCTGTTCTATAAAACTTCTTATTAATCTGACACTTAAAAAAAAAAATACCCCAAGTGGTCTTATGTAGTCAATTCATTCTTGATACTAGAGGCCACTATTGTTTTTAGAGCAAGGCTTTTGGATTAGCCATTTCTTTTGATTTGCTAAAAATCTGAACTATAATAGCAAGAAATGCATGTGTGCAAAACTGATATGACTGTATGGATGTTGATAGGATGACAGGGACAGCACCTCAGCTCTGCTGGTAAAGAAATGTCCTCTTTTAGATGGAACAAAATAAATTGAGTACAACACCTTTAAACCAGGGCTGTGAAATATAATCCTATATAATAAAAGGCCAGTTATGTTTTTCAGATGCAGTTGATCAGCAGTGGAGTGTGCACTGCAGAAGCTGACTAGTGGGGGCGTGGCCGGCAGAAGTGACAAGGGGGTGTGGCCTTGTGGGCGTGACAAAGGACATCGCCTTGCGGGCGTGACAGGGGGCATGGCCTCATGGGAGCGGGTATGAAGGGGCGTGGTCAATGGGAGAGAGGTGGGAGAGGCCAAAAGTGGTGGGAGAGAGCAAAAGAGAGGAGGGAAATATAGAAAGGGAGCAAAAGAGTGGGAAGAGAGAGAGAGCAAAAGAGGGGAGGAGAGAGAGAGCAAAAGAGGGGGGAGAGAAAAAGAGAGAGAGCAAAAGAGGGGGAGAGAGAGCGCAAAAAGGGGGAGAGAGAGAGCAAAAGAGAGGGGGGGAGAGAGCTCAAAAGAGAGGGAGGGAGAGAGAACTCAAAAGAGAGGGAGGGAGAGAGAGCTCAAAATAGAGGAGGGAGAGAGCATAAAAGAGAGGAAGAGAGAGGGGGGAGAGAGAGAGCTCAAAAGAGAGGGGGGGGAGAGAGAGATCAAAAGAGAGGGGGGAGAGAGAGAGCTCAAAAGAGAAGGGGGAGAGAGAGCACAAAGGAGGGGGGGGAGAGAGCGCAAAAGAGGGGTAGAGAGAACGTAAAAGAGGGGGAGATAGAGCGTAAAAGAGGGGGAGAGAGAGAGTGCAAAAGAGGGGGAAAGACAGCTCAAAATAGAGGGAGGAATGACAGCGCAAAAGAGAGGGAGAGAGCTCAAAAGAGAGGGAGAGAGAGCTCAAAAGAGAGGGAGAGAGAGAGCACAAAAGAGAGGGGGGAGAGAGAGGGCTCAAAAGAGAGGGGGGAAGAGAGAAAGCACAAAAGAGAGGGCGAGATTGAGCTCAAAAGAGAGGGGGGAGAGAGCTCAAAAGAGAGGGGGGAGAGAGCTCAAAAGAGAGGGGGAGAGAGAGAACTCAAAAGAGAAGGGGGAGAGAGAGCGCAAAAGAGGGTGAGAGAGAGAGCACAAAAGAGGGGGAGCGCTCAAAATAGAGGGGGGGAGAGAGCGCAAAAGAGAGGGGGGAGAGAGCTCAAAAGAGAGTGGGGAGAGAGAGTGCAAAAGAGAGGGGGAAAGAGAGTGCAAAAGAGAGGGGGGAGAGAGCTCAAAAGAGAGGGGGAGAGAGCTCAAAAGAGAGGAGGAGAGAGAGAGCTCAAAAGAGAGGGGGGAGAGAGAGAGCTCAAAAGTGAGGGGGAAGAGAGCTCTAAAAAGAGGGGGGGAGTGAGAGCTCAAAATAGAGGGGGGAGAGAGAGATCAAAAGAGAGGGGAAGAGAGAGAGCTCAAAATAGAGGGGGAGAGAGAGAGCACAAAAGAGAGGGTGAGAGAGAGCACAAAAGAGGGGGAGAGAAAGCGCAAAAGAGGGGGAGAGAGAAAGCGCAAAAGAGGGGGAGAGAGAGAGCGCAAAAGAGGGGGAGAGAGAGCGCAAAAGAGGGGGTAAGAGAGCTCAAAAGAGAGGGGGAGAGAGCACAAAAGAGAGGGTGAGCTCAAAAGAGAGGGAGAGAGAGAGCACAAAAGAGAGGGGGAGAGAGAGCTCAAAAGACAGGGGGAGAGAGAGAGCTCAAAAGAGAAGGGGGAGAGAGAGCACAAAAAAGGAGAGAGAGAGCTCAAAATAGAGGGGGAGAGAGAGAGCACAAAAGAGAGGGAGAGAGAGAACACAAAAGAGGGGGAGAGAAAGCGCAAAAGAGGGGGAAAGAGAAAGCGCAAAAGAGGGGGATAAAGAGCGCAAAAGAGGGGGAAAGAGAGCTCAAAAGAGAGAGGGAGAGAGCTCAAAAGAGAGGGAGAGAGAGAGATCTCAAAAGAGAGGGGGGAGAGAGAGCACAAAAGAGAGGGAGAGAGAGAGAGCTCAAAAGAGAAGGGGGAGAGAGAGCACAAAAAAGGGGAGAGAGAGTGCAAAAGAGGGGGAGAGAGAGAGCACAAAAGAGGGGGAGAGAGAGCGCAAAAGAGGGGGAGAGAGAGAGCACAAAAGAGGCGGAGAGAGAGAGCTCAAAAGAGAGGGGGAAGAGAGAGAGCGCAAAAGAGAGGGGGGAGAGAGCTCAAAAGAGAGGGGGAGAGAGAGGGCACAAAAGAGAGGGGGAGAGAGAGAGCACAAAAGAGAAGGGGGAGAGAGAGCGCAAAAGAGGGAGGGAGCGAGCACAAAAGAGAGGAAGAGAGAGCGCTAAAGAGAGGGGGGAGATAACGCAAAAGAGAGGGGGATAGATTGCAAAAGAGAGGGGGGAGAGAGCAAAAGAGGGAGGAGAGAGAGAGCAAAAGAGGGGGGAGAGAGAGAGTAAAATAGGGGAGAGAGAGAGCAAAGGAGGGGGAGAGAGTGCAAAAGATGGGGGAGAGAGAGCAAAAGTGGGGGGAGAGAGAGCAAAATAAGGGATAGAGAGAGCAAAATAGGAGGTAGAGAGAGCAAAAGAGGGGGGGAGAGAGAGCAAAAGAGGGGGGAGATAGAGAGCAAAAGAGGGGGGAGAGATAGAACAAAAGAGGGGGGAGAGAGAGAGCAAAAGAGTGGGGAGAGAGAGAGAGCAAAAGAGGGGGGAAAGAGAGAGAGCAAAAGAGAGGGGGAGAGAGAGAGAGCGCAAAAGATAGGGGGAGAGAGAGGGCTCAAGGGTTGGAACCGCGGTACTTAAAAAATTGGCCCGTGTACACGGGCTTTAGGACTAGTCTATAATAATTGTGGTAGTGAAATGGTGTATTTTTATTAAAAAAAAACATCGATGAAACGGCTCTTTGCTGTAGTCAACATTTATAGTTATAGGTCTGTATTGAAAATAACTACATCAGTTGCTGCATTATTATCTAACAATGTAGTAACTTTCTAGTTTAAACTAACACATATTTACAGCACACTATTATCCAGAGTTCAATGTTTATGTCATACTTTACAAGGTTACAGCAACTCTAATTGAACTGAATTGTACATGGTATTGAACAGCAAATCCGCTTAAAAGAATATTACTATTTAACTCTCAAATAAAGTGTACCTTATTATAAGATAAAAAATATAAAACACAATGCCTTTTCACAAATATAAGCTGTGCTAGGATCAACACTTTTAACTGAGTAGCTTTCCTTTTTGATGACTCTGAGCTTCATGTATTTTAATTCATTGTGAAGATTCAAATAGCTCTCTTTCAATGCATTTCATTATCCAGAAAGGTATAAAATATTCTGCTATCATCAGTTTAGTTATCAAGGTAAAATGATTTGCACATGAATAAAGATCCATAGCAGAACTGCATCTGTTTCATTATTAAGCCAATTTAAACATAGCATGTGACTCTATGTGGCTTATAACAATCATAGATTCATGTTATAGATGTTCATTTATCTTAATACGTGTAATAAGAGGCATTCAAAGAATGGGTGTTTATCAAAGAGAAAGCTAAAAATGCTATTCATCAAAAGATCATTTAAAAAAAAAATAGTTTCTGTCATTGCTAAATAAACCAATTTATGTAGCTTTGAAATTCTTAATAATATCCACACAAATTTATTTTCATTCTGTTTCATTAAGTTTTCAAATTTGGGGACAAACCATGTGAAATCTCACCCACTGTATTTCAAGTCAATGGTGTAGATTTATCATGCAGCGGATGCTGCATTCTGCGCCCATTGTTTCAGGCTCGCCTGAAACGGAAGTGAAGAAACAGCAATCGTAAGACCGCTTCTCCGCCACCTAACTAAAATCATACTGAAATCATCCCAATCCGATACGATCGTGATGATTGACAGCCCCTGCTAGCGGCTGATTGGCCGCCAGTGAGCAGGGGGTGGCAATGCACAAGCATTTCACTAGAAATGCTTGTGCAGTGTTATATGTCGACAGCATATGCTGTCGGCGACGGCATTTAGCAAGGTAAAGCGGAAATGATTTGCTACAGTGAATCATGTCCGCTCGACTAATGGTAAATCTACCTCACTTAATCATCTCCAGTATTTTATATCTCAACAATTCAATGGTTCTTTTGCATTCTAACAGAAAACACTTTCAAGGTGATTTTTGCAGTTTTTTTTTTTACTTTTTGATTTCAACAGCCATGATCTACTGAAGCCATATTTGAATTCCTCAAGATGACATATTTTACCTGTTTCCATGCACTTTTTTTCAATAGTAAAGTTTTGTTTTTTGTTCTTATTGTTCTTGGTTTAGATATACTATTATGATGAAAGATTTTCCTGCTTGGATAAAAATTGTAGTGCAGACTTCACAGGGGCTGAACTCACTTAATTCTAAAAAAAGGATGTAACACTCTAGCACTGTGAGGTTTCTTATAAGATTCTAAACATGCAGATTTTGCTATAATTACCTAAGTGGTGTTCTCTGCATTTCTATATGTGAAAGAAAGACAAGCACAGTGCAATATAGAACTGCATGATATGAGAGTTGTGTTATACTTACATGTTGTGCTTTGTATTTTATATTACTTTAGACTTCAGATTGGGTCTATCAGTATTATTATATTTAAAGGGACATAATACTTTTATGCTAAATCACTTGAAACTGATGCAGTATAACTGTAAAAATCTGACGGGAAAATATCACCTGAGCATATCTATGTAAAAAGGAAGATATTTTACCTCACAATTTCCTCAGCTCAGCAGAGTAAGTTTTGTGTAAAAAGTTATACTCAACTGCTGCTCAGCTGCAGGTAAAAAAAAAATGAAGAAATGAACAGCAGCCAATCAGCATCAACAGTGCTGAGGTCATGAACTATTTTACTGTGATCTCATGAGAATTGACTTAACTCTCATGAGATTTCATTGTAAACTTGCTTAAGCTGAATAGGGAAATAAGATGAGAGTGCACGTAAGCTCGCTCCTTCCGCTGTCCCGGGACAGACATACTGAGTTGCTGCTTAGAAGTCCTTTACAATTGGATGTGGCTACTGAGAAATTTTTGAGGTAAAATATCTTTCTTTTTTACATAGAGATGTTCAGGTGATATTTTCTAGTTAGCTTTTTACAGCTATGCTGCATCACTTTCAAGTATTTAAATATTTGGTATTATGGCCCTTTAAGATTTTTCTATTTTTATATTTTATCACATTTAGATTTAGATCCAGCAGTAATTACATTTTGAAAGTTTCTGTGTGTCCTTAACAAATTAGGATCATCATTTTTGCACTTTGTATGTTCTCTATTGTAAATAAAACAAAGCTTCAGAAAGTGGGAGGGTCAGTGGAGTTCCCTAGATTGAACAGAGGAGCTCCCAGGGTGTTTAAAGCTCTCTCACAATGCTTGTGAAATACTGTAAGCAGTCCTGTACTATATGTAGAGCTGTTACTTTATGCTCTTACTTGTGTGCTAAGCATCAACACTATATTACAGCTGCAATCACATTTGAAATCTATCCCAGCATTCATATTTGTGGACTAATATAACAGGGTTGAATATTTGTTAATAATTAATAAAAAAAAAACATTTTCACTCCTTAGATTTGGTAACTTGCCTATTTGACCATACCTTATACCCTGCTTTCCACCATAATTAGGTGCTGCGATTGCATTCTGTTAATTTATAACTACATTGTAACACTCTCCATGCATTGATTGATGGTTTATTGGGGTATTCCTATACCTAGGGGATTTATAACCTTCTTTTCCTGTTGCACTGATATCCCCACTCTGTTTTTATTTTCCTTTTCATTTTTATAATTTATATAGCATTAAAAGTTGAATTTTAACCCCTTCTTCCGGAGAATGATTTTTTCCTCCACTTGTTTATCCACCTTTTACTTACATCTAGTGTTGTAGAGTGCTATCCAGGTACATACTTCCCCATTGTTAGCATTGGCACCCCTGTACAGTTTACACAAGCTGGTCTCACTGAATTATCTAGCTGGCTTTATGCAAGGGAAGATTGCACAAAATTCACAATACACTTAACTGACAGGAAAAAAAAGATATACTAAACTAGTGGCAAAAACAAGTTAAATTGTAGTGAAAATGTCAGCTTAATTAATATTTGCTGAAAACTGAGACTTTACATCAGCCCCAGATGTTCTGCTGTTAACTCCTGCATCCCAGAGAGCCTCGTTACTTTCCATGGAAGGCATCTCTAATCGCTCTGGGACTTCCAGATTCTGCACTTTTTCTTAAAGAATTCAGTGAAGCCTGTGCTATAATTTCTCTCCAAACTAGAGAATGTTTATATCATTACCATGATATTTTGAGTATACACATGTCTAAGTGAAAGAAACAGTGCTCTTGTTGAGCCCTGTCTGACATGTTTATTTTTGTTCAGTATAGTGTTCATAAAGCAGATACTAGATAACAATCTATTTCTTTTACTAGGTAGTCCTGACATTGTAGTAGGAAAGTAATAGATTTCTCTCAATTGTAGTTAATCCATAAGGAGCAACTGGAGATATTATCAACCTTGCTTTCTTGTGAGCTACTATAATGAAAACATTTATAGAAACCCGTGTCCTACTGCGATAAAAAAACAAGAAAGTAGCAAATTAATTTTATTATTACATGCTTTGATTTTTGTTTTAAGTATAGAATTTTTAGAGCCTGATGATCTAAAGTCCTCTGCTTCTTGAGGTTCCTCATAGAATCTTTAAAGGGACAGTCTAGTCCAAAACAACCTTTCATTTTTCAGATAGGGCATGTCATTTTAAACAATTCTTAAATTTATTTCTATCACCAATTTTGCTTTGTTTACTTGGTATTCTTAGTTGAAAGCTTAACCTAGGAGGTTCATATGCTAATTTCTAAGCCCTTGAAGGCCGCCTCTTATCTTAGGGCATTTTGACAGTTTTTCACCACTAGAGGGTTTTAGTTCATGTGTTTCATATAGATAACACTGTGCTCATGCACGTGGAGATCCTAGCACCCAGCACTGATTGGCTAAAATACAAGTCTGTCAAAAAAACTGAAAAAAGGGGACAGTCTGCAGAGGCTTAGATACAAGATAATCACAGAGAAAAAAAGTGTATTAATATAACTGTGTTGGTTATGAAAAACTAGGGAATGGGTAATAAAGGGATTATCTATCTTTTAAAACAATAAATATTCTGGTGTAGACTGTCCCTTTAAATTTTTTTGATTGATAATGTATTTAAAAATTACTAGAGGCATTTTTGTAATTATAATGTTTCTCATTTATGAGGCTCCGCTACCAAAAAACTAAAAATCCATGTGCGTGTGCATCCAAAATTCCAAAAGAGGTAGTTATGTTTTCATTCATGGATAGGAATACCTAATGACATGGGAGACATATGTTTGTATGTAATGCTCAGAACATTAATTCTAAATTAACTGGCACTGCGTATGTGTTATATGAAGAGACTAAGAGAGAGCCATAAATGAGGTAATCTCTATTAGGTGATGCCCTGCCTGCTATATTCAATAGTAATTAACAACACAACGATAAAGAAAAAGAAGAAATAAAAATTCCAGTGCAATGGCCAGTAACGCATATTACGAGTCATGTCAGTATTGCTATACCGCAAGCATTTTAGCCTCTAATGCAACATCCATTCCGCACTAAAAAAAATTACGTTTTTGCATGGGATTTTCATAGCGCCGGTATTACAGGTTGCGCGTTAAGGCTAAAAAGCTTGCATTACAGACTATACCGACACGATCCATATCGCTATTTGAGAGCAGTAGTTATAAGTTTTGTGCAACAAAAATGTTTTGAAAACTCATAACTAAACTGTTACAAAGTACACTAACTCCCATAAACGACCTATTAACCCCTAAACCGCCGCCCTCCTGCATCACAAACACTATTTAAAACTTATTAACCCCAAATCTGCTGCCAACCCACATCGCGACTATAAAATAAACCTAATAGCCGCTAATCCGCCGCCCCCTGACATCGCCGACACTATAATAAAGCTATTAACCCCTAATCCGCCTCTTCCTGACATCACCGCCACTATAATAAAGCTATTAACCCCTAAACCGTCAGCCCTCCCCCACATTGCAAAACACTAAATTAAACTATTAACCCCTAAACCTAACACCCCCCTAACTTTAAATTAAAATTACAATATAACAATCTTAAATTAACCTAACATAACTATTCTAATAAAATTAAAAAACTACCAATTAAAAAATCTAAATTACAAATTTAAAAAACTTAACACTACGAAAAAAATTAAAAAAATCTAAAATTACAAAAAATAATACACTAAATTATGAAAAAAATAAAAAACACTAAGCTTACAAAAATAATAAACAAAATTATCAAAAATAAAAACAATTACACCTAATTGTACACCTATAAAAATAAAAAAGCCCCCCAAAATAAAAACACCCCCTAGCCTACAATAAACTACCAATAGCCCTTAAAAGGGCCTTTTGTTGGGCATTGCCCTAAGTTAAACAGCTCTTTTACCTGTAAAAAAATTAGTTATTATTAGTTGTTTTAGGTTAATTTATAGTTTAAACTTAGGTTTTTTTTATTTCACAGGTAAGTTTTTATTTATTTTAAAGTGAAGGTCAATTTTCATCAATGATGAAAATTAACATTGCACTGGATTTGAAGAAATACTACTTACCTTTTACTCCTGCAAAACCAGATCGCCGATCTCAGCCTCAGTTCCTCTGTACTGACGTCAGAAATGACAAAACCGGCTTCCTCCAATCATGACTTGCACCCCAGAGCGTCCATCTCGTGATGCCCGGCTGTGATTGGAGGAAGCCAGTTTCGTCATTGCTGTGGTCTACAGCAGGAAGAAGGAGGAGGGGGATCGTTGATCCAGCTTTGCAGGAGTAAAAGGTAAGTATTTCTTCAAATCCAGTGCAATGTTAATTTTCATGAATGAAAGTGCCCCTGTTTTTAAAAGTATTTTTAAAAACCGGGCACTCACTGATGAAAATTGACCTTCACTTTAAGGTAGTTATATTGTAATTTTAATTTAAAGTTAGGGGGGTGTTAGGTTTAGGGGTTAATAGTTTAATTTAGTGTTTTGCAATGTGGGGGGCTGGTGGTTTAGGGGTTAATAGGTTTATTTAGTGGCCGTAATGTGGGAGGCCAGAGTTTTAGGGGTTAATGACTTTATTATAGTGTCGGCGATGTTGGGAGTGGCAGATTAGGGGTTAATAGGTTTATTATAGTGTCGGCGATGTCAGAGAGTGGCAGAATATGGTTTAATAACTTTATTATAGTGGCGGCGACGTAGGGGAGTGGCGGAATAGGGATTAATAGCTTTTATTAGTGTCAGCGATGTCAGGGGCGGCAGATTAGGGGTTAATAACTTTATTTAGGTGTCGACGATGTTGGGGCAGCAGATTAGGGGTGTTTAGACTTGGGGTTTATATTAGGTTGTTAGGTTTAAACATATTTTTTTTTTCCCACAGACATCAATGGGTTGCGTTACAGAGATTTTCTATTCCGCACTTCAGGTGTTAGGATTTTTTATAACACTCTCTCCCCATTGATGTCTATGGTGGAAAGCGTGCACGAGCACATCAAAGCAGCCCTTGGATTTTGTGCGTTAAAGAGCTTAACGCCACCATATCGCACACACAATGAGGCTTTTCAGTAACTCGTAATGGCAGCTCTATGGAGAGTGAAATAACACATTTTTTTGGGCGTTAGTTTCGCACCCGGTTTAGCGCAAAACTCATAATCTACCTGTATCTTAGTACAAATGAAAATTTTGCTTAAAGGGGCAGTGTAAACTAAATTTCATATAACATAGTAGATGAGGTTGAAAAAAGACAGAAGTCCATCCTATATACTGTAAATCTTAATATATTTACAAAAAAAAGCTCAAGTTGAGCTTAAATTAATCCTATACAAAAAAAGGTGACCCATTTAACACAATCATATCCTTGAATTCTGTTTCTAGCCAGAAATGTATCTAAACCATTTTTAAATGTATTTAAGGTATAAGCATCTACTACCTCCTCAGGTAATGAGTTTCACAATTTTATTGCTCTTATAGTGAAGAAACGTTTACTTTGTAGAAGATTAAGGGGCCGATTTATCAAATGTCAGGCGGACATAATTCGCTGTAGCATACGCTGCTGGCATTTATCAGTTCACAAGCATTTCTAGTGAAATGCTAGTGCAATGCCGCCCCCTGCAAATTCATAGGCAATCGGCCGCTAGCAGGGGGTGTCAATCATCCCGATTGTTTCTAATCGGGATGATTGCAGTCCGCCACCTTAGAGGTGGTGGACGAGTTAAAGAGCGCTGCTTCTTAACTCCTGTTTCCGACGAGCCAGAGGAATAAGCAGGTAAAATGCAAATAACTATCTAATATTACTATCTATCACCTAGATTACGAGTTTTGCGTTCTTGTTTTAACGCTGAAAAAATGGCCATTTCAGTGTTAAAACAGCAACGCAGCCATTACACCTTGTGTCAGTACAGCTGTACCGCAAGCCTTTTAGCCTGTAACGCAACGTCAGTTCCGCACTCGAAAAAATTAAGTTTTTGTATGGTATTTCCATAGCGCTGCCATTACAAGTTTTGCGGTGAGGCTAAAATGCTTGTGTTCCAGCCTATACCGACACGATCCGTACCGCAATCTGAGACCAGTAGTTATGAGTTTTACGCAACAAAACTGTTATACAAACTCATAACTAAAGTGTTACAAAGTACACTAATACCCATAAACTGCCTATTAACCCCTAAACTGAGGGCCCCCCATCGCAAACACTATTTTAAAGTTATTAACCCCTAATCTGCTGCTCCCGACATCTCTGCCACTATACTAAAGTTATTAACCCCTATTTCCCCGCACCCCAAGATCGCCCACACTATAATAAAGATATTAACCCCTATTCTGCCGCTCCCCAACATCGCCACCACTAAATAAAGTTATTAACCCCTAAATCTCTGGTCTCCCACATCACTGCCACTAAATAAACCTATTAACCCCTAAACTGCCAGCCCCCCACATTGCCAAAAACTAAATTACACTATTAACCCCTACACCTAACACCCCCTAACTTTAAATTAAAATTACAAGATCCCTATCTTAAAATAAAATAAAACTTAACTGTGAAATTAAAAAAAACGTAGTTTAAACTATATATTAAACTAACATTACTAGTATACTAAAATTAAAATAACTATCAATTAAATAAATTAAATTACAAATGAAAAAACCTAACCCTACTAAAAAAATTAAATCTACATTTACAAAAAATAAAAAATACTAAATTACAAAAAAATAAAAAAAACACTAAAGTACAAAAAATAACAAGCGAAATTATCCAAAATAAAAACAATTACACCTAATCTAATAGCCCTATAAAAATAAAAAATCCCCCCAAAATAAAAAAAAAACCTAGCCTACAATAAACTACCAATAGCCCTTAAAAGGGCCTTTTGTAGGGCATTGCCCTAAATAAATCAGCTCTTTTCCCTGTAAAAAAATACAAAGACTACAACAGTAACACTCACTACCCAACCAACCCCCCAAAATAAAAAACCTAACTCTAAAAAAATTCTAAGCTTCCCATTTGTATAGGCATTGCCCTTAAAAGGGCATTCAGCTCTTTTTCATTGCCTTTACCTTAAAAGGGCATTTAGCTCTTTTAAGAAAGTCCAAAACCCTAATCTAAAAAAAAAACACCCAAAAAAAGTTTAAAAAAACCTAACACTAACCCCTGACGATCCACTTACAGTTTTTGAAGTCCGGACATCCAGGCGGCGAGAAGTCTTCATCCAGGTGGCGAGGTCTTCATCCAACCAGGCAGTGTCTTCTATCTTCATCCCGGCGGCTCCATCCTGAAGACATCCGGCGCAGAGCATCCTCTTCATAAGGTCGCCGCCATATACTGAATCTCCAATGCAAGGGTGCCTTTTCAAAATGGCGCCCCTTGCATTCCTATTGGCTGATTTGATTTTGGAAATTGAAATCAGCCAATAGGATGAGAGCTACTGAAATCTTATTGGCTGTTCAAATTAATTGAAGTTATCACTAGAGTAATTAGTTAAAGGATTACTTTCTGTTATAATTTTTAAGCTAAACAACTAACATATTAAAGTTAATAAACATTAATTAAAACCTACTGACCTATATTTTCTCCAAAACGAAGTTTCATAACGTTCTAAAAGTTATATCTTTTATTCGCCGATGATGTCACGTTATCCTGCCCACTATTTCAGCACTGCATGTTCAAAATACTTAAACCAATAACTTTGTGTTTAAAGCGCCATTTTGAAACCTAGGTATTGTAAACGGATTGGTACAGAGCAAAGGATACCCACGGAGTGGGTTTGGAAAACAATTAAATTTGCAGACAAGATTTCTGATATACGGTAGAGATATGTTAATGAAATGCTATTGATAAAAAGCGTATATGGGGTAGTTAGTTAGTAACAGGCATAGAAAATATTTACTTACAGTGGCCCTTTAAATATTATTGCAATTTTCTAGTTGCTTGCTAAGAAGTCTTGGGGGACATCTTGGGAATTCTATGAGCTCACTCAGATTTTTTTTGTTTGTTTAAAGGGACACTGTACCCACATTTTTTCTTTCATGATTCAGATAGAGCACGCAATTTTAAGCATCTTTCTAATTTACTCCTATTGTCAAATTTTCTTTATTCTCTTGGTATCTTTATTTGAAAAGCAAGAATTTAAGTTTAGATGCCGGCCTATTTTTGGTGAACAACCTGGGTTGTCCTTGCTGATTGGACAGCACCAATAAACAAGTGCTGTCCATGGTCTGAACCACAAATTCGCTGGTTCCTTAGCTTAGATGTCTTCTTTTTCAAATAAAGAAAGCAAGAGAAGGAAGAAAAATTAATAATAGGAGTAAATTAGAAAGTTGCTTAAAATTGCATGCTCTATCTGAATCACGAGAGAAAAATTTTGGGCTCAGTGTCCCTTTAAGAGAGTTACTGTCTTAAACTTAGATTACAGGCACACTTGTTGTTGATCATAGGATTTTGAATACATCAACAGAAGACACATTATCCTATATTATTATTATTATTATTATTATTATTTGTTATTATTTACTCTTCGGGGGTAAATATAATTTGATTACATTTTTTTTGTGTGTGTGTATTCATTGTAGATAGACAAGACAATTATAGTAATTATTATTTTTTTTGGTGTATATTGATAATAATTATATAATTATATAGTACTACTATTATTTAAGTTTTCTATTTTTATTTAAAAAAAATCTAATTAGTAGACAACTATATAATTATTTGTAATGGATAGTCCTCCACCACCTCATGTTCCTCCAAAAACCAGCAGCAGTGACACAGTAACCACCAGATGTGTACCACCATTGTCTGGGTCACGTCACATACTTCCACATCCTCATTGCCAGGCACAGGCATTTGTCATCCGGCTTCACACAATATTTAGGTCTCACAAGAGATGTGATACAAAGGAGAGGCAAATGAATCCACAGGAACTGCTGCCCTGTCCTGTTTCTGTGCCTCAGGTAAAGGTAATGAGGTAATGGTGCAAGCAGAGCTAGCAGCAGCAGGAGTCAAAGCACTGGTAGCTTCATTAGCAGTAGTACTAGTAGTCAGCTGAGCCGACCCTCTAAATGGAAAAGGTCTGGGAGGCAAAATTTAAGTTCATAATCCTCTATTAGGGTTGATAGGTCCTCCTCTGAGACCAGGAAGCAGTCGGCCTTTCTTCCTTGTCGTCTTTATCAGGATCTTCCCCCCAAAACCACCTGTACAATCACTAGTGCCAGTTGTGTCACCACCTCCGCTATGGCCAGTTCTAGAACTATGCCCATACAAGTGCCCTATTCAGGGCAATGGGTAGATTAGGTTTTTTAGATAGTTTTTTTTTATTTTGTGGGTCTGGGTGGGGTGGGGGTTTGTAATGTTAGTGGGTCATTGTATTTTTTCAGGTAAAAGAGCTGTTTAACTTAGGGCAGTGCCCTAGAAAAGGCCCTTTTAAGGGCCCTTGGTAGTTTATTATAGATTAGGTTTTTTATTTTGCTGTGTTTTTTTTTTTAAGGGTATTAGAATAGGAATATATTATATTGTTTTGGATAATTTCGTTTGTTATTTTTTGTAATGGTAGTTTTTTTTTTTGTGTGTAATTTTAGTGTTTTTTATTTTTTGTAATGGTAGGTGTTAGTGTAAGGCAGCTTAGGTTTTATTTGACAGGTAAGTTTGTATTTATTTTAACTAGGTAGTTAGTAAATAGTTAATAACTATTTACCAATTAGTCTACCTATTTAAAATAAATACAAACTTACCTGTGAAATAAAAATAAAACCTAAGCTAGCTACAATATAACTATTAGTTATATTGTAGCGAGCTTAGGCTTTATTTCACAGGTAAGTATGTATTTAGTTTTAAATAGGTATTATTTAGTTAATAATTGTAACTTTAATTTTTATTATGTTAAAATTAGGGGTGTTAGGGTTACGGTTAGGGTTAGAGTTACATTAGGGTTAGGTTTAGAAGTTAATATAGTTTAATTTAGGTTGTTGCGATGTGGGGGGCTGGCGGTTTAGGGATTAAAAGGTTTATTTAGTGGTAGTGATGTGGGAGGCCAGAGGTTTAGGGGTTAATAACTTTATTTAGTGATGGCGATGTCGGGGAGTGGCGGAATAGGGGTTAATAGATTTAATATAGTGTGGGCAAAGTTGGGGTGTGGGGAATAGGGGTTAATAACTTTAGTATAGTGGCGGCGATGTCAGGGAGCAGCGGAACAGGGGTTAATACATTTTATTAGTGGCGGCGATGTTGGGAGTGTCAGATTAGGGGTTAATAACCTTAATATAGTGTTTGCAATGCGGGGGGGCTTGGTTTAGGGGTTAATAGGTAGTTTATGGGTGTTTAGTGTACTTTGTAACACTTTAGTTATGAGTTTTATGTAACAGTTTTGTAGCATAAAACTCATAACTACTGCTTTCAGATTGTGAAACGGATCTTGTTGGTGTGGGGTGTAACGCAAGCTTTTTAGCCTCACAGCTAAACTCGTAATGGCTGCGCTATGGAAGTCCCATGAAAAAAACGCAATTTTTACGAGTGCGGGACTGACGTTGCGTTACAGGCTAAAAGGCTTGTGGTACAGCTATACCGACAAGACTTGTAATGGCTGCAGTGCTGTTTTAATGCTGAATCAACCATTTTTTCAGCGTTAAAACCCGGATGCAAAACTTGTTTATTAAAGATTAATAAAGAAACACTGGAGACTGGACATTGATGTTGATGAAGAAGGAGGCAGACCATCTCATACATGATGATACAAGCAGTTCACGGGTAAGTAGTATTAAAACAGTACACATTTTTAAAAAGAAATGGCTAATGTAGTGCAGCTCATATGTGTCTAAAGAAGGTTTAAATTTAAACCTCAGTAAAAAAATAAGTATCAGAGCTATTAAGTTCACCATCATTAGATAATTATAAATACATTATAAACTGAAGATTCAAAAGGCAATACTACAGAAGGTACATCCATGGGTATAAGGGTTAGCATTAGTAATTAGCATTGAGTAGGTTAACCTTTTGGAAGATTCAGAGTTTGAACTTTGCAGTAGGAAGCGCGGACAGTCAGTAACTCTCTTGGAAACACATCATTAACAGAGCAATGGTTTCCAATAAAGGTGAAGATATATTTGTAAGTCCATATGTAAACCTTATGTGGCAGAATGGTTACAGGTACATTTATTGTTCATGCTAATTGCTATTATGATACGCTATTATTGCCCTTCAACATAGGTTCCATAAAGAGCATGTATTATGCAATACATGCACTAATATGTTGTTATGGTTGGAGACTCCGGGAACCCCTGGGAGTTCGAAGTAACGGGAAGGGGACTTGACCGTTGGAGGAATTAGGCCTTGGGTGTGATTGGTTGATACCTGTAAGGGGGCGGGCTTAGCACGCGCTGTTACGCATTTAAGGAAAGAGCGGGAGAATCTGTCATCAGATTAATTTTCAAACCTTTCTGGAAAGTGCTTGTCAGTTGATAATTCTGTGATGGCGCATTTTGATGCGATTTTCGACCAACTTAAGTTGGAAGCTGCTAAAATGGGCCCTACCTGGCTCGAAGATAAATTACGTCCGTTGCTTAGCCCGGTTGTTGAACCCAGGGAGGATATCGCGGATGTGGCTTCGAGACCAGCGAGGCGTTCGAGGCCCCCAGTTCGTTCGGATCCGGATCCTGAAGGGGGTAATAGCGGTCAGAGAAAATCCAGCCCCAGTCCGGGGTTAAAGGCGTCTGTGAGGAAGAAGTCAAGTTCTAGTTCCGGAAGTCGGCAGACCGGAGCGGAGGTTGCTGATAATGTGTTGCAGTCCGGGAGCACCTGTTCCCTTACGGAACAATTCATTGAGCCTGTAATGAAGGGTGATTCTTTGCCTAAGGGTAAGATGGCCAATTTAGGCCAAAAAGTAGTAATTAGAGGAAAAAGGCAAGCTAGTAAAAGTGACGGCCCGCCGAGGCCTAGTTTTCCGTGTGGGGGTAATGAACAAGTGAGTATATGTAGTTTAGGTAGTGCCTTAGTGAAAAAGAAAGGTGAGGGTTTGAATGTGTCGGGACCGATTGAACTACCTCTGGCAGTTTCAGAACAGTTACATAATGTTTCTAAGACGGCTCAGATTTTAAGACCTTGCAGTAATATTGAAGATCAGGCTTATCGAGTGTTAGACGAGAGGGTGGAAGGGCCTGAAGTCAGTAAAAGTCAGCATGATACCGAGGTTGATAACGGTGTGGTAGAATTAGATTTATATTTAGATTCTTCTGAGGAGGATTTTATTCCACCTTCTCCCAGTGTAGTTAACCCTATTCGCCAGTTTAAACCGTCAGTTAGGGCCTTGAGTGATTCGGTTTTAAAGGGTGAGTTAAGAAATTTGAGGGATAGGAATGTCGAAGTAATTAAAAATTTACCTGTCACTAATGATGTTTTTCTTTTAGAAGGGAATGAGACTGGGTCACGGCCTGAGAATTCCCAGGGTCTTTTAATGGTGGGAAATGACGGCCTAAGTGGGGATGCTTATGGTCTGCAGGAATCCTGGACGGAAAATATCAGGCTGGATATTGAGGACGGCGTTCCGGGGGTGGAACGTTTTAATGCAAGGGGAGAAGAAACAAGGGTGAGTACGGCCAACAATCTTAATTTTGGTCTTCAGGGCATGATGGGTCAGAGTATTAATAATACATTTCATAGCTCGGTTAACTCTGTTCAACGTCCAAACAGGTCTGGGATTGGGAGAATACAAGGTAGAGGTAGACAACGCAAGAGGTATGGGGATTTAAAGGGAGAAGGGTTTGAGGTTCCATCAGCTAAGAAGGGTAAGGGTGTTTTAGTGGATAGTAGGTTGGGTATGTCTACAGCTAGTAGGGGCATTGGAATTTGGGCACCTTCTGGGGGTTTGTCACATGTTTCTTTTTTACAGACGGAAAAAGGGCAGCAATTAATGACTAATACGGATCCCAGGGCTACTGGTTTCCAGAATACAGAGAAGGTTACGGCTGCATCTCAAGGGGTTCAGTCTGCAGTGACTCAGGATCTGAGTACAGGTAATGAGGGATCCGGGGTGATGAATCTGAATGTGGGGGTTGATACAGTTGGTGTGCATGCTGATCCTTTATCTATAACTGTTGTAGCGGGTTTAAGGGACTTGTTAGCCAAATTAGAAGGAGCCAAAGTCACGGGGGGAGTCGCCAATTCATGGGTTCCCCCTGAATTGGCTATCCAAAATAGGGTATTAGGGATTGTTGGTGAGGGAATAAAAGATGTAGGGTCAGTACCTCAATCTCAAATGGTCGGTTTATCCCAGCAAAAGGTGGCTAATGTTGATAATAAAGCGGCTGAGGGTCCTGAGCTGAAGATTGCTGACACGGCTTTGGCCAGGTCTTGTTTGTGTTCTATCGGGCCTTTGGGCATGCATTTGACGGTCGAGTTAAGAGAAAAGATATACAAGAGAGATTTTATTGAATTATTTTCCCTCCTTCCTCTTGATCAGTCTTTTGAGATACCTGAAGACTCAAAAAAGGATTCGGCCAAGAAGGAGGAGGAGGAAAGGAAAAGACGTTACAGAAAATTACCGAAAACATTTACTAACTGGTTCCAGGCTTTTGTTATTTATGCTAGTGTATTTTCTGTTAAGTTCCCTGATCAAGGCGCGGCCCTCTTTTGTTATTTAGATGAAATTGCCGCTGCTCAGAGAACATATGGTGGTATGGCTTGGTGGTATTATGATGAACAATTTAGACAACGTTTGTTGGCTAAGCCTGAGATGAAATGGGACGATCGTGATATGGGTCTATGGTTAAAAGTGATGACCCCGTTAAGGTCTTCGCAGCCCTTTCGCGGGAGTGCCGGCGGATTTCTTCAAAACGGTTCGTCGGCGACAGCCAAAAAAGGTTTCTGTTTTGCTTTCAATGAAAAGTTCTGTAAATGGGGAGCATCATGTAAATTCAGACACGAATGCTCTGGGTGTGGTGGATCCCACCCTTCCATTAAGTGTTTCAAAAAGAACAAATTGGGAGGAACCCAGGAGCTTCCTGAAAAAGGGATTAACTCCGGTGAGGCTAAGCGGGATGGAGCTGTGGCTCATATTTTACGCTAAACAGAAGGGTTGTGGTGATAAGGCCTTGTTATTGCTACATGGTTTTGAGTTTGGTTTCAGAATTCCATCTTCAGGGGGTGTTGTTCATTACAGGGGTAATCTTAAGTCTGCTAGAGAATGGCCTGAGGTTGTCAGGATTAAACTTGAGAAAGAGGTTACTTTGGGTCGAATGGCAGGTCCTTTTAAAATCTCTCCTATCCCCCATTTGCGTATTTCTCCTTTAGGAGTGGTTCCTAAGAAAGAGCCTGGTAAATTTCGTCTAATTCACCACTTATCATTTCCAAAAGGTGGATCTGTTAATGATGATATTCCGGATGAATTATCGTCTGTGTCTTATACATCATTTGACATGGCAGTTAATTTGGTTAGAGAGGCTGGTCAATTTGCTTTAATGGCTAAAGTGGATATTGAGGCGGCTTTTCCGTTACTTCCAGTTCATCCTTCTTCACATTATCTGTTGGGTTGTTGTTTTGAGGGTTTTTTCTACATCGACCTCTGCCTCCCAATGGGTTGTTCTATTTCTTGTTCTTTGTTTGAATGCTTTAGTTCCTTTTTGGAATGGGTTGTTAAATTCAAGTCTGGATTCTCGTCAGTAGTTCATTATTTGGATGATTTTCTTTTTGTTGGTCCCCCTGATTCGGACGTTTGTTTGAAATTAAGGGATTGTTTTTATTCAATGGCATCTGATTTTGAGGTTCCTATTGCAATGGAAAAATCTGAGGGTCCAGTTACGGCCCTTAAATTTTTGGGTATTACGATAGATTCTGAAAGTATGGAATGTAGGCTACCTGCGGAAAAGATTGTGGATTTGTCAGAAATGATTCAGCAATTTTTGGCGGTCTGTAAGGTGACTTTGAGAAAAATGCAATCTTTGCTGGGAAAATTGAATTTTGCTTGCAGAATCATTCCTATTGGTAGAGTTTTTTCTAGAAGAATGTCATTGGCTACGTCTGGTGTTAGTAAGCCTCATCATTTTGTAAGGATTAAAAAAGGCCACAAGGATGATTTGAAAGTTTGGTTGGAATTCCTTAAGAATTTTAATGGTGTTGCAATATTTATGGAAGCTAGGGTCTCTAATGTTGATTTGGATTTGATAACTGATGCAGCTGGGGATGTTGGTTTCGGGGCTTATTTTCAAGGGCATTGGTGTGCAGAAGTGTGGCCTCAAGAGTGGGTCAATTTGGGTTTAACTAAGAACCTAGTTTTCCTTGAGCTATTTCCTATTCTGGTGGCTCTGTTTGTGTGGGAAGTTGATTTGATGAATAAATCCATATTGTTCCATACGGATAATATGGGTGTTGTTTCTGCTATTAATTCTTTATCTGCATCATCATTACCAGTTTTGCGTTTATTAAGAGTACTAGTCCTGAAATGTTTAAGTATGAATGTATTTGTCAGGGCAAAGCATATCCCTGGTAAGCTTAATTTGATAGCAGATTCTTTATCTCGTTCACAGTGGTCTCGCTTTCGAGAGTTGGCTCCTCAGGCGGATGTAGTTGGAGCAATGTTTCCTGTCCAACTTTGGAAGCTTGGGACGGAGGATTGGCTGAATTAATTAAAAAATCTTTGGCTCCAGGTACTTGGACGTCCTATGTATCAGTTTGGAGGGAATGGGAAATGTGGTTATGTCAATCTGAAATTAAAGAAGGGTCTGATGATGTCACGGGTTGCTTATTGGAATGGATGTGGCATTGGGGAAATGTGGGTTTGTCACCATCTAATATGGAAAGAAGATTAGCGGCCCTTGCTTTTAGATTTCGTTTATTAGGTTTGTCTGATGTTACAAAGGTTTTTTGGGTCCGTCAAGTTCTTAAAGGCTTGAAGAAAAAGGCAAAGGTTAGAGATAAGAGAAGGCCTATTACATTTTCTTTACTTAAAAAAATTTGGGTGGTATTAGCAGAGATTTGTGCATCAAGATTTGAATTAATATTGTTTAGAACGGCCTTTGTATTGGCCTTTTTTGGGGCATTTAGAGTTTCGGAATTGGTAAGCCCTAGCAAAAAAGTTTCAGGAGGTTTACAAAAAGAATATGTAATATGGAATGATAGCAGAGTAGAAATATTACTGAGAAGTAGTAAAACGGACATATATGGGAAAGGCAAGAACATAGTGCTATTCCCTAGTGGTGGAGAGATATGTCCATGCCAGGTAATGATGCTTTATGGGTCCATACGGCCTTTGCAGGATGGCCCTTTGTTGGTTCACTTAGATGGTTCTTTTTTATCACAGTATCAATTTAGAGCCATTTTAAGAGGTTCAATTGTTTTATTGGGTCTTAATCCTTTAGAGTTTGGATCTCATTCTTTCCGGATTGGAGCTGCTACTGAAGCCGCTATGTTAGGTCTCAGAGAGGATATAGTTAAAAAGATTGGTAGATGGGGTTCAAGTCGTTATAAATCCTATGTTAGGCCTGATTTAAGGATATAAAAAAAAAAAAATTTAAAAAACAAAAAACAAAAAAAAAAAAACAACTTTGAATAGAGCGTATGTTTTGGAATGTTTGAGCTGTAATCATCCTGAATACTCCTTTATTTATTTTATTTTAGGTGTAAAGATCATATGGGTGATGGGGCATTCGTTTATATACTGGGCCAATGCTGAGGCCAGTAAGAAAATGGGCGGCCTTCAGCTTGGGTGTCCTGTGGATCAATGGGAGGTCAAATGGTTTGGGATTAGGGGGATGTGCTGGGAACTCTTGTTTCCGTTGTTTCTAGACTATGGCAGAATGTTTCCTCGTCCTCATGTTTTGATAGTGCATTTGGGGGGAAATGATTTAGGTATGATTCCTCAAAAAGAATTAGTGAGAAGAATCAAAAGGGATCTGGGCAATATAAAGGAACTTTATCCCGGAATTGAAATAATCTGGTCACAGATTACTCCTAGGCTGGTTTGGAGATAAGCAAGGGATTATGATAGGCTAGAGAGCCGTAAGAAAATTAACAAAATAGTTAGCTCTTTTGTTAAGAGGTTGGGGGGAGGTGCAGTTTTCCACCCAGATTTCGAAGTAGATGGGGCTGAGGAATTTTACTTAAAAGATGGTGTTCATTTTAACCAATTTGGGCTGCAGCTATTTCTTTTTGATATAAAAGAAGCGTTGGGAAAAATATTGGGTTTGGCGGGACTGGGCTGTTCGGTCAGTCCAGTCGGTGGCGGGGGTGCTAGTTCCCAGACAAATATGGTATGCAATATGGCCAAGTGATTTGGAGGATTTTAAGTAGTTGCCTCTCCATGGGGTGAGTGGACAACTGGTTTTATAGGGGCAAGGGGTTCCCTATTAAAGTTTAGGTGTCCTTGGACAGACTCAACAGGGATATAGTTGAGTCCAGTTGTTGAATAACGGCCATCTTGTTTTGTGGGTTTGGGAACTAGCACCGCTGTGGGTAATGTTTTATTTGACAGTAATGTTATTTATGAACATCAGGTATGTTCTGTGAAAAATGTTTGAAAATGTTTGAAAATATTTATTACTCAATATTTAACTTGTGATGTTAATAAAATGGCTGCGGCCAAATTTTATACCAAAGCTGTGTGTAACTCTTTTATTTATGTTATTATGTTAGCTTATAATGGTTATAAGGTTAAGGCCGGGGATTGACGACTTTAAAGGTCAGGGAACCCCTGGGAGTTCGAAGTAACGGGAAGGGGACTTGACCGTTGGAGGAATTAGGCCTTGGGTGTGATTGGTTGATACCTGTAAGGGGGCGGGCTTAGCACGCGCTGTTACGCATTTAAGGAAAGAGCGGGAGAATCTGTCATCAGATTAATTTTCAAACCTTTCTGGAAAGTGCTCCCTCCCTCCCTCCCTAATCTTTGTTTTCCTTCCTTGTTTCGTGTTTGTCGCAGCAAGGCGGGGGTGCTAGTTCCCAGACAAATATGGTATGCAATATGGCCAAGTGATTTGGAGGATTTTAAGTAGTTGCCTCTCCATGGGGTGAGTGGACAACTGGTTTTATAGGGGCAAGGGGTTCCCTATTAAAGTTTAGGTGTCCTTGGACGGACTCAACAGGGATATAGTTTAGTCCAGTTGTTGAATAACGGCCATCTTGTTTTGTGGGTTTGGGAACTAGCACCGCTGTGGGTAATGTTTTATTTGACAGTAATGTTATTTATGAACATCAGGTATGTTCTGTGAAAAATGTTTGAAAATGTTTGAAAATATTTATTACTCAATATTTAACTTGTGATGTTAATAAAATGGCTGCGGCCAAATTTTATACCAAAGCTGTGTGTAACTCTTTTATTTATGTTATTATGTTAGCTTATAATGGTTATAAGGTTAAGGCCGGGGATTGACGACTTTAAAGGTCATGGTTGGTGCCCTATTTAAAGTGCACTGTATTTGACCTTAAAAGGAAAATAGTTTATCTGATTCGGAATCATGAAATCTAACATTTTGATTTAGTAATAGTATCCCTTTAATGTTGTTTACTTTAGAGACAGATTAATTAATTAACCTAATCATTCTGAAAATTTATTTTTTTTGTTTTAAAAAATATGTATTGTAGATATACGGCCCCGGGGACACAAGTCATACTCCTTAATACTTTGGAAATTTTAAAGATTACAGAAGATACATCCATAAAATGGACTGTCAAGAAGGCTTCACAGTGACTATGTATATAGTCCAAATAATTAATACAGGGCAACTCTACTACAACCCCAATTTGTGCAACACTGCAAAAATAAACATAGGAATATACTTGGCCACATTCTCCAGTGTGTCCACCATCAGCCATCTTTCAGCAGGAACAAGATAAGAAAAAGAGAGAGCGAAATAGAGAGTTTCTCAATGTTATTCTCATTTCAAAGGGGTTTGGCCTAGCACATGCCAATCAAGGCTGATGGGGGTGTCTTTAATTAAACACCTAGTTTAGAGAGAATGGTGTATCTGGGGGGGAGGGGTTTTAATAACAGCTACGTCAGTAAGCTATTTCACCACATATACCTCCAAGACTAAGTGACTATTTAAATTAAAAACTAACTTACAATAATAAATTAGAATTTCAAATATTGAAACATAAAAAAATGTTGTTTAAACATTTGACAATGTGAAAGTGAAATGACACACATTGTTCAAGAAATTATACAGCTTTATTACAACTATTAGAAAGAAGGCTGCCGAAACAAAATAACATTTATGCAGTTGCATCTTTCATAGCACTCCTCTCCAAACATGAGGTACAAAGAGGGGGAAGGGAGACATAAAAAAAGCTATTAATATACAGCTCCAATTCATGTATCATGCGATGGAGCATTGTGTTGACATTGACAATAAATAGCATCCAAAATGGATTGATGCATATGATCCATCGTCTGCTGCTGTTCAAGATTCACATGGGCTAATGCCCTGTCTATGTGGCTGTGTAACTCATTTTTCATATTTTCAACAAATTGTGTCAACCTCTTTGTCACTATTAAATTTTCTAAAAGTAACTCCTCCGTCCTGCTATACGGATGTTGTGGTGCCTGTTCTGTTGGCTGGTCTGGTGGTTGCTGTTGAGGAGGTGGATTCTGAGATGTCTGCTCATGCTGCTCCTCCACACAGGGGGCATAATCTATGCCAGATGGTTGGACAACACTCCCTGTCAATGGTGAGAAAATTGTCGGATGAAGCTTTTCTCCATTATCACTTTTGTCAAATGAAATGACTGGGTTCAGGTATTAGGGAGGTAGGGAAAGGGAAAATATAGGTCATACGAAGAAGAAATGTGTTAAAAAAAGAAAGGGCATTGGGAGGGACAGAGAAGAGAGGGAATGTGAGGATGAATTATTTAGGGTAACAAAAAAGGAAGGGGCATAGGGGAGTGAGGGGAACCCAAAAGAAGGGCCATGGTGATGGAGAGAGATGATATATAAATATAAAGAGAGGGAGTTGGATTCTGTCATATATAACTATGCCAGAAGAATGCATTTTCCATCTTTCAGATACATAACTCACCTAGACAAGGAATGTATGTGGGTGATGGGAGTTGAGTTATGACATGTGTGTATGTATGCTAGAATGCAACTCCCATCATTGTCATACATGATTGTTCCCTTACAGATATGGGTCTTTCTTTATTTGGATTGAAAGTATTTTCAGAACTAGTAAATTGTAACAAAGGACAAATTGATTGTCTTGTCGTCCACTTTATTCTGTTGTATTTATTTTTTTATTTCCACACCTATGCATATACTTAAATAATCATATATTTCATTTTACTCACCAGCTCTCTGTTGCCTGCTTGGTTTACCTGTCCTATTCGTGCTCCGGACCCCTGTGACAACAGCCTCTGGATGTAGTCTGTCCTGGACCTGCTCCTCCCAATTGTTAAATTGCACCGTCTTTGATGTGGAGCGCATTAGTGTAATTTTCCTCTTCACCAGCGCCCTGCAATCATAATACCTATAAATCAATTTGTTAAGCAAATTAGAAAATACAAACATTGGAAAAACAATAATGACTTTCTTTGGAAATAAGAATTTATTACAGTTAGCATCTTAACCTCAAAAGAATGCAAGTGGAGTTTAACATATTGGAAAGTATTGCCTGCCCTGTACCCCTGATGTTTATAGTTTCCACTACTTATATATTACATGATTATATATATATATATATATATATATATATATATATATATATATATATATATATATATATAAAAATATATAATATATATTTATACTGTATATATATATATATATATATATACTGTATATATATATATATATATATATATATATATATATATATATATATATATATATACATACACAGGTTATAATAGTTTTTTTATATACATGTAAGATTTATGTATGTGACAAATAAATATTATTTATTAACAAGTTAGAACAGTGTTTGCTTCTATGGTATACATAGAAATGGACACTCAACTAAAAATAAACTTTTATGATTCAGAATCAGATAGATCAGGTACTTTTAAATTTAAAGGGACATGAAAACCAAAAAATATTATTTTATGATTCAGATAGAGGATACAATTTTCAACAAATTTCAAATTTACTTCTATTTTGTAATTTGTTTCATTCTCTTGGTATCATTTATTGAAGGAGCAGCAATGCACTAATGGTTTCTAACTGAACAGATGGGTGACCCAATCACAATTGATATATATATATATATATATATATATATATATATGCAGCCACCAATTAACAGCTAGAACCTAGGTTTTCTGCTGCTCCTGAGCTTGCCTAGATAAACCTTTCAGCAAAGGATAACAAGAGAAGGAAGAACATTAAATAATATAAGTAATTTTGAAAGTTGTTTAATTAAAATTGTATTCTCTATATAAATCATGGAACAAAAATTTTGGTTCATGTCCCTTTAAGACAATTACTTTTATAATATACTTCATTTATCTAAATTTTCACAGTCTTTTTATATACACACTTTAAGGGGAACTAATATCATACTGAGCATGTGCAGAAGCTCAAAGTGTATACATACATATACTAGTCTGTGATTGGATGATATCTGTCACATAATACAGGGGATGATAAAAATAAAATTGATCTTAATTTTTTTTTTTTTTTTATTTAAAGTAAGTGTTATAATTGCATTGTATTTGTATTATACTGCATGAGTGGTCCTTTAATAATCCTATATTTATATTATAAAAGGCCAGGTATGTTTGGCTGATGCAGTCATGCGCATACTAGAGAGTAAGACTGCAGCACGAGAAAAACATACCTGGCCTTAAAAACGTTACTACCAATGCTGAATGCGCAGTAGAGAGTAGAGGAGACCGCGCAAAACAAGCATGAGGACGGTGCTGCTCATTAAGCCCTTAAAGGGATACTAAATCCAAAATTTTTCTTTCACGATAGAGCTGCAAATTTAAGCAAGTTTCAAATTTACTACTATTAGCATTTTTTCTTCGTTTTCATGATATGTTTACTTGAAAAAGCAGTAATGTCAGGTTTGGAGCCGTCCCATGTTTGGGTCAGCAGCTGGGTAGAGCTTGATGATTGGCTTTCTACATTTAACCAAGAATCAGCAAGCTCTTCCAAGGTGATGAACCAAAAATGGGACAGCTCTTAAGTTTGCCTTACATTCCTGCTTTTTGAAATAAAGATGCCATGAAAATGAATAAAAATTGATAATAGGAGTACATTTGAAAGTAGCTGAAAAATTGCATGGTCTATCTGAAAAAAATTGGGTTTATTAATATATCCCTTTAGGGACGCTGTATGACTCTGCTAGTCTGGGCCTCTCTTTGCCGCTATCTAAATAAAAGTTGCGAGATCGCACTATTTGCATAGTGTGTACCCCACATCAGGGGAAGTGAATTCATGTGAGACATATAGGTAACATTGTGCTGACGCCCATGGATTCTAACAACACAGCACTTATTGTCTTAAATGCAAGTCAATAGATAGTCATAGGGAATGGGTATTGTATCAAAGGGATTATCTATATTTTACAAGAATTATAAAGCATTTTGTGTTGACTGTCCCTTTAAGGATGAGTGTGTGCTCAATATAAAAGTGCAAAAGTGCACAATGCCTCCTAAGAGGTTTACTTTATTTCTTTCCTTACACATTTTGGCCTGTGTACATACATGCTTTTATACTAGTTACTTTTTTACTATAAAGAAAGGCAAGTGAAGGCACCGGATAATTTTCAAATAACAAGTGTCCTTTATTCAAAGTGTTAAGAACAAACGGAGAAACACAGGAAAAAGCAATAAACCTCCAGGGCTTGGTGGAGTAGTGGTCACCCACGTACCCTAGTGCTGACGCGTTTCAGCAAATGCCGTAGTCGTAGCTAAAGGGTGAATGCTTGGCCTTTAATTTAAAAGAACAGATCAACTGTGATAGGTTAAAATCAAGTGCTACGTGGGTAATACACATCTCCACCTATGAGTCAAAAGACCGCCCTATTTTAGAATGTTAACAACTCAATATCCACTTTATAGTAACAAATACACATGAGTATATATACATGGATAACAGTATTGTAAATACTTAAATGTTATTATATTCAATCAAAAATTAAACATATCCTGCTGTATATATCTACATAAGGAAAAAGAACAAAAAGTGAAAAATGAAAATGACACTCTTCTGCATAGTTTAAACAGCATATTGTACTGATTCAATTCTACATAAATAGCATTATTTGGCTGACTGTAAATAATTCCATATTATAAATGCAACCATATGCATGACGTGTGTTTTTATTGGAAGAAATCTAGAGGTTAAATTATATAATATCTATTGAGTTTCAGTTGATATTATAATAATAATAAAATAGGTGAACATGAATGGGGACTATTGCTTAGAGATAAACCCTTAGAATGTGATGCGAAATCTGAACAGTTAACCTTTGTGACTCAGTTTAGCAGGCAATATTACCAGATATGTAATATTATATGCAGACACATGACACTACTGAGGGCAAATGATGACCTTGTGCAGATTGCCTCACAAAAGGTGAGATTCGCTTTCAAAAGAGGTAAAACCATAGGCAATTATGTAGCCCCTACACAATTGAAACAGGATGAAACTAGTGTATCCTCCTGGTTAAGTTACAAAGGAGTTTACAAATGTAGCTATACCAACTGCATAGCATGTGGACATGTAAAATTGGGCAATATGTTCAGAAGTGCATATTCTGATGAAAGGTTTGCACACAGAGCGCTTTTTAACTGTAGGTCAACATATGCAGTCTATCTCCTCAATTGTGACTCATGTGACATTCAATATACAGGACAAATGTCTAGACAGGTTAGGACTAGGATAAGGGAACATATAAATGACATTAAGAGGGGCAAACTAACCACCCCCTGGTAAATCATTTTAAGGTTAAACACAACAAGGATCCAGGGACATTGTCATGTACAATTATTGAAGTTGTAAATACAAACAATAGGGGGGGGGGGGGTGATAGGGATAACTTGCTTCTTAAGAGGGAGGTGTTTTGGATACACAGGCTATACAGCAGGATGCCCAATGGGCTTAACTCTGAATATGACAGGATCAATTTCTGGTGTTAGCCTGTGTATCTCTCTTTCTGAAAGACATAGCACTATACTATGGTATATATATATATATAGCTGTAGTTAGTTTTTCCCTCCATATTTAGCTCACCATATATGTTAGGGTAATTTCCCTTACACATAGTCCCCATTCATGTTCACCTATTTTATTATTATTATAATATCAACTGAAACTCAATAGATATTATATAATTTAACCTCTAGATTTCTTCCAATAAAAACACACGTCATGCATATGGTTGCATTTATAATATGGAATTATTTACAGTCAGCCAAATAATGCTATTTATGTAGAATTGAATCAGTACAATATGCTGTTTAAACTATGCAGACAAGTGTCATTTTCATTTTTCACTTTTTGTTCTTTTTCCTTATGCAGATATATACAGCAGGATATGTTTAATTTTTGATTGAATATAATAACATTTAAGTATTTACAATACTGTTATCCATGTATATATACTCATGTGTATTTGTTACTATAAAGTGGATATTGAGTTGTTAACATTCTAAAATAGGGCAGTCTTTTGACTCATAGGTGGAGGTGTGTATTACCCACGTAGCACTTGATTTTAACCTATCACAGGTGATCTCTTCTTTTAAATTAAAGGCCAAGCTTTCACCCTTTAGCTACGACTACGGCATTTGCTGAAACGCGTCAGCACTAGGGTACGTGGGTGACCACTACTCCACCAAGCCCTGGAGGTTTATTGCTTTTTCCTGTGTTTCTCCGTTTGTTCTTAACACTTTGAATAAAGGACACTTGTTATTTGAAAATTATCCGGTGCCTTCACTTGCCTTTCTTTGTGATACCTCTGGATATGTTCAAGGCACAGATATCCTTTGAGCAAGCGATAATTTCCCCTGTAAGGTGCAGCACTACAACGAACTGTCGTTTCTTCTGAGCCGTGGACTCTCCTCACCCTTTGGGTCCCTCATCGTGACATCACGCATTTCCGGACCGGCTGTGTACACGCCGACGCGCTGTAGGGATCCTCACTGCTGCTCGACCTCCATGCTGCTGTAGACACACAGAGTTCTTTGAGAGAGGATCTTGAGCATTGAATATTTAAAGGTGGGTCCCCAGGATCAGCGCTTGTCATTAGCGTATACATTGCTTTACACACAGTAAACGGAACTGAGTTGGGGTTGGAGTGATGTGAGAAGGTGCTCTATACAGGGGTCTAAGTGTGAATGTATACCATTAACCACAAGTGATTTGCTAACAGGTGCTGCAATATTTTTGGGTGATACTTTTTTACTATAAAATAAAAAAGTTTTTGAAACTTACCGGTGCCTGACACAGGCGGCTGTCCTGTCCACTGCTCCAACTGCATAGACAGCATCACGCACTGTGTTCCACGATGCTGTCTTTGCAGATGAAGACATGTCAGAAGAAAATTGGATGTGTTTGACTTTGATCACAGAATCCACAAGTGCCAGATTTTCTTGGTGCATGAAGATTGGCCCTCTATCCCGGGGTGTTGCTGCTGGCTGCTGTTCCTCCTGCTCAGCATTCTCCTCAGAGGATGTAGGTGGCCTCCACCCCTTATGGACTACTTTGGCACTAGTGTGCTTTTTTACACCATGCCTCTCCCTGTCCCTACCTACCCACTCCCTAGTACCTCCAAGGTCCCTCTCGTTATCCCTACCTACATGGTGCCTATCCCTACCTCTATGATCACTATCCCTATTGCTTACACTCTCCCTAACTCCACGGTCCCTATCCCTATATCCACTCTCTCTACCTCCAATATCCCTACCTCTACTCTCCCTAGTAACTCCACTGTCCCTAACTCTACTGTCCCTATTACCTCCATGAACCCTCCCTACCACATCCATAATTTCTTTAACAGACATTGCTCACTAGTAAATATACAACCTACTCTTCTACTCACAAAACAAAACTAAGATATTAGTTACATGGGTGTGGCTATAGTGTGCAGGAGTGATGCAAACATAATTCTCATGCTGCCTGATTGGCTGCACAGTCTGCATATGAATTTTGCCGAAATAATGAATCGATCCATAATTACAAATAATTAAAATGAATCAGAATTTTCAGAATTCGGCGCGTAACCGAAACAACCTACCGACACATAACTAATCAATCCAACTATATCAAACCAAAAAACAAACATATCAAATTAAACAAACCAAAACAAATTTTTCGATTGTGCACATGTCTAGTTGTCATATAAAGTATGCATAGCAGTTGCAAAGGATTCCCAAGTATCTAGATTTGGACTATTGTTATATAACAACTGATGAGCTAAGATTTGAGGTTGACCAGAGAGTAGGGTAATAGTAGACCGAGCCTTTATATAGTCATTGAAGTAGGTACGTGGTTTGAGAGAAAAAAGCAATTCACAAGCAGTTATGAAGGTTCGGGATTCAGACTTCTTTCCTGTAAAATTTTCAGGTATAGAAATTGCAGGCTCATGAATGGTAGGAGGCTGCACCAGAGGTGGTGTAGGTGTAGGTGGAGCAGCATTGGCTCTTAATTGTTCATGCTAGAGTACGGTGGCACGACTGGTCTGCAACTCTTGTACTGTTTGGGTCAATACTGCCACCTGTTTGGTCAAGGCGGTTATGGCTTCAGCTGCTCCTGCAAGTTCCATTTTGTAGGCTTGGTTGTAATGTAACAACCTGAACAGGAACGGGAACTCAAGTGCAGAAAAGCAGCAGCAAGCACAGAAATGTCCAGGCCAAAGGTCAGGGCAGGCAGCAATCAGAGAAGTCAAGGATAAGCAAAAGTCACAAAATTCAACTAACAGGATACATAGGGAATAAAAGCCAGGAGTTCAGAAGCAGGATGCAAAACAGCAAAGCACTGACTGACAGGCTTGCTCTGCTTATTAAGGGCTTGCTGAATCACATGACTTGGTCTCACCTGTTGGTAAGAGTTACCTAAAGTAAATATAAGTGGGGGTAGAACTCAGCGCCATCTTGGTTGCCTCAATCTCCTTGCCCCATGCTCCCGAGCTCCGCCACAGTGACCGGCTCTCCTGCATGGTGGCCACCATCTTGGATAGGACCGCTGTGGTGTCCCCGGCTGTGGGTTGAGCTACAGAGGCTAATGACCAGGAAGCAGGGGCCTCGAGTATCATGATCGCCACAGAATTACTTTGCGAACTCCGCAGAACAGGTGAGTACTGGTGTATGTGACAATATATATTTTTTCTAACACCCCACTCCCATCAACATTAAAGCCCCAAAACTGCCTAGTGCAGTTTTTTTATTATAAAAATGCTACATTTTTTTTAATAAAAAAACTATAATGCCTTCTATTTTTAGGGCATTTGGGGCACTTTTAGATAATTAATCAACGATTGGATCTCTGCTTAATCTTTTGAGCGTTAATTGCTACTGTGAGCTCACATGGTTAATTATCATGCTCCCGCAAATGGACAAATGCTATAATTTAGGGCTCCGCTTGTAATCAAGCCCAACGAGTATGTAAGATTTACAATAAATTCCAAGGGTATATCCAACCAATATAAAGAGATCAGGATCTATTTTTGTAATGCAAAGGACCGACATCTTTATGAGTGTTTGCAAAAAGAGGCGCTGCTTCCCAAAGAGTACAAAGGGTCACTGGATGAAGATGTTACACAATATCCCCAAACGTTGGTGTATCTTCAATCACTCTAGGGGAATTTCACAATAGTGTAGTATATCCAGACATTGAAGGTATTAAAAGAATATACTTAAAGAATAGAGATCAGATGTCCGGCTTCTTTATTAAAATCCAAATACAACTTTACCCACATATAAAAGTTATTTTTATTTTCGCTCAACGAGTTTCAACTGACTATGCAGTCTTTTTTAAGAGCTTTTAAATAAAAAAACTGTTTGATAAAAAGTGCATATTTGTTTCCACTACATAGGCGGTTTAAATACATTTATTTTTGTTACGTCATCAGACAAAACACCCAAATTTTATAAAACTTACTCATCTCTATAGCTGATATATTCAATCTTTATTTTTACTTAGTGGTCCTGTCCCACCATAAAAAATGCTAATAAATTAAACTAGCACTTTAGACTAGATGTATCAATATTCCTTAAATAATCATAATGAATCAGGGCATTATCGCAAAGAAAGAAGGAAGACATTTAATATTCAAAACAGAGATTCACCAATTCTGTATCTTCTATCATCAAGTTCCCAATAGAGTACTATATGGTTGGTAGTTCCCAAACAGGTCCTTTATGATCACATTGTCAAATGATATCCAATCAGAGGTTTAGGCCTTCTGGTCACATGTTCAGAAAATGTCCAATTGGAGATCTGGGAAAGGGAATGTCTTTTATTCATAAAATATGTGCAATCCCTATGTTATAAATAATATCACAAAATTAATTTAAAATATATGAATACATTATATAACCAAAATTAAATACATTGTATCACAATTAAAAAAAAAATACATCATATCACAATTAAAATTGTTTTAATATAGCTAATAGGTGTTGATACATCAAAAGGGTGTTAATACATACAAAATTGAATTAATACATAAATAATTACCATGAATAATAAAAAATAATAATCAGTATATATCTAGAATGTCCTAGTATCATTCTTAAATGTGTATGTAATTCTATTATAGGATATCTGTGATATGTATTCATGTGTCTGTAAATACATGTATACACATATAAATACATAAATACATATGTACACACAAATAAACATAGATATGTATACATAGAAACATAGAATTTGACGGCAGATAAGAACCAAAAAGGCCCATCAAGTCTACCCATATTACGTTACTTTTTTCTTAGGATAGCCTTATGCATGTCCCAGGCATTTTTTATTTGAATTCCTTTACAGTCTTTGTGTTTAGCACCTCAAATGGAAGTTTTTTTCCATGAATACACCACCCTTTCTGTGAAAAAATGCTTCTGTACTGTATAGGTATGTATCTCTAGGTTAAAGCCATTTGTAAAAAAAATGCTTAATCTACTGTATATGTATGTATCTCTATATTAAAGCCATTGGCATTCCTTTTTTTTTAACCAGAGACCTCACATCATATCTTTGAGCCCTTATAATTTTGTATGGAATTTTTTAAATTCTTCTTTATTAGATATTATTATTATGATTGCAACTTTTAAATATAATTTTATCATTTTGATGTGTTTTCTGCAACTTTTTTGTCTCGTTTAACAGTTAAGCAGAGCTCGGAAGTCGCACTATCCTGATGCACTTTAAATATAATTGCAATCAAGCAAACATGTTTTTTTTTTAACCTTTGATAAGCTTGCTATTTTCGATGCATGTAAAGAGCCGCAATCATCCCCTTATCACTTGCACGCAACCGTTAGGGTGGCACTCGTAATTTAGCCAATATTGGGTACATTTGAAAAAGGGAGATGAAACTGGAAAAAAATTGTTTACTAATGCAGAAAGTATGTTATTAAAATAAATGTTTCTCAAATACCTTTACTTATCAATTTTTTTCTCCTTTTGTTTAAAGGGAAAGTGAAGTAAAAAAAAATGTTCATGCTTCAAATAGGGCATGCAATTTTAAACAACTTTTCAATTTACTTTTATCACCAATTGTGCTTTGTTCTCTTGGTATTCTTAGTTGAAAGCTAAATCTAGGAGGTTCATATGCTAATTTCTTAGACCTTGAAGGCCGCCTTCAATCTAAATGCATTTTGATAGTTTTTCACCACTAGAGGGCGTTAGTTCACGTGTTTCACATAGATAACATTGAGCTCATGCAGGTGAATTTACCATGGAGACAGCTCTGATTGGCTAAAATGCAAGTCTATCAAAAAGAACTGAAATAAGGGGGCAGTCTGCTGAGGCTTAGATACAAGGTAATTACAGAGGTAAGACATGTATAATTATAAATCTGTTGGTTATGCAAAACTGGGGAATTGGGAATTAATGGATTATCGTTCGTTTAAAACAACAAAAATTCTGGTGTTGACTATCCCTTTAAAGGGACAGTCTAGTCAAAATTAAACTTTCATTATTCAGATAGGAGATGTAATTTTAATTAACTTTCCAATTTACTTTTATTATCAAATTTGCCTCTTATCTCACATGTTTTTTAAATTGTTTTTAACAACAAGAGACTGTGGGCCATATAGATAACACTGTGTTCAGGCACATGGAGTTATTTAAGAGTTTGCACAACACAATGCTAAATGCAACTCAATAGATTTTATATAGTCACAGTCATGTGATCACGAAGCTGTCATAAGGTTCTTTGATACAAGGTAATCGCAGAGGTAAAAAGTGTATTATTATAACAGTGTTGGTTATGCAAAACTGAGGGATGGTAATAAAGGGATTATATATCATTTAAAACAATAACAATTCTATTGTAGACTGTCCCTTTAAATGTCAAAGTGCAGTCCTTTTCCAAACCAACTATGGGACTCTCATAAGTCCTTTCATGGTGGGCTACCTCAACAGGAGTTCTTTAGTTCTTCTGGGAGAGAAAACATTTTGATGCATGTGTATTCAGTAATTGTTGGCATTACACATGAGTATTAAGATATTGATGTAATCGTTAACATTACTGTCATTCCAATAGAGCGCATGCATGTTCAGAACAATTCTGACATTGTGATTGGATAACATCAAGGAACACTAGTGTGCATGCTCATCTTTGTGTTCACAGTGCGTATGTGATTAGGAACATGGTTAGGACTTACAGATATGCACATGAATGGTGCTCTGATTGGCCGCTCTTTTTAAAATCCACAACCTTATTTGGAGGGCTGTCTTAGATGACTACATTTAAAAAATAGAAACAATAATTTTTATATGAACTAAACTTCCTTTTGCAAAGTAAGTATGATTTCATTTTAATATAATTTTCATTCATATACATTTTGTATGCGTTTTTGTAAAACTTTATAATCATTGTAAAAGATTTGCTACTAAAAATCATTATTGCAATTTTTAAATGCACATAAATGTTCACAAATTCTGGATATAAATATTCTAGTTATTTGTCCTACATATTGCAGTGTACATAGATTTAATTACACACACACATAAATATATTTAAATATATATGTATATATTTATATATATAAACTGTTTAGGTGTATGCACACTGATGAGTGAGTTTAGTGTGACGTAGACACACCCTTTGTATGATGCAATTTGCTCTCCGTGCTAGAATTGTGTTACGGGAGGATTTTTGAAACGAGGTAATCACTAAGATAAGAGCCATTCCATTATATGCATATGAAGATGTATGGGTTGTTAAAGGGACATTAAATCCAAAAATTTTCTTTCGTAATCCAGATATAAAATATGATTTTAAACAACATTCCAATTTACTTCTTTTATCTAATTTGCTTCATTCTTTAGATATCCTTTGTTGAAGAAATAGAAATGCACATGGGTGAGCCAATCACACGAGGCATCTCTGTGCAGCCACCAATCAGCAGCTACTGAGCCTATCTAGATATGCTTTTCAGAAAAGTATATCAAGGGAATGAAGCAAATTAGATAATAGAAGTAAATTGGAACGTTGTGTAAAATTATCTTTTCTATCTGAATCATGAAAGAAAAAAATTGGGTTTAATGTCCCTTTAAGGAGTATCCTATATGAACTAACGTACATGAAGTGGTAAGGTTTAGCCTTCACGTAGCTTTGGGGGCATGTTATAGATTGGCCTATGAGGTGTTTTGTGATGATAGTCATGCTGACACACTTTAACAGTGAGTGTTTGGCTGTGCTGAGGGGTGTGTCGAATCTGTGATGATTGGTATCGGATGGTTTTTTATATTATGACTTAGTACAGCTGATTTTTGACATTTTTTCTACGTTATCACCAGCCAATTTTGGCCGGGAGTTTAACAACACTGTATATTCACTTAGATAATTAGATGATTGTTTTAATTATTCAGTATTAACAGTAGTTGTTATCTTATTTGAACAATTTTTGCACACTGACAGCCTTGATTGGTTGTGAATAGGGGGAGGGTTTCACAGGCCTATAAAAGTGTGATTTGTACATATGTTGAAAACAAACAAACAAGAAGAGTGGTCCGGAAACAGTCTCAATCCTTATAGGTTATTATACATATGTTGTTTGTCAGAGGAAGGGACTGTGTTTGGTCCCGAAACGTCACAAATAAAGGTTTTTCTTGTCACAGATGTCTAAAGACCAGTGAGTGCTTAATTCAAAATTATATATACAGGGAGTGCAGAATTATTAGGCAAATTAGTATTTTGACCAAATCATCCTCTTTATGCATGTTGTCTTACTCCAAGCTGTATAGGCTTGAAAGCCTACTACCAATTAAGCATATTAGGTGATGTGCATCTCTGTAATGAGAAGGGGTGTGGTCTAATGACATCAACACCCTATATCAGGTGTGCCTAATTATCAGGCAACTTCCTTTCCTTTGGCAAAATGGGTCAAAAGAAGGACTTGACAGGCTCAGAAAAGTCAAAAATAGTGAGATATCTTGCAGAGGGATGCAGCACTCTTAAAATTGCAAAGCTTCTGAAGCATGATCATCGAACAATCAAGCGTTTCATTCAAAATAGCCAACAGGGTCGCAAGAAGCGTGTGGAAAAACCAAGGCGCAAAATAACTGCCCATGAACTGAGAAAAGTCAAGCGTGCAGCTGCCAAGATGCCACTTGCCACCAGTTTGGCCATATTTCAGAGCTGCAACATCACTGGAGTGCCCAAAAGCACAAGGTGTGCAATACTCAGAGACATGGCCAAGGTAAGAAAGGCTGAAAGACGACCACCACTGAACAAGACACACAAGCTGAAACGTCAAGACTAGGCCAAGAAATATCTCAAGACTGATTTTTCTAAGGTTTTATGGACTGATGAAATGAGAGTGAGTCTTGATGGGCCAGATGGATGGGCCCGTGGCTGGATTGGTAAAGGGCAGAGAGCTCCAGTCTGACTCAGACGCCAGCAAGGTGGATGTGGAGTACTGGTTTGGGCTGGTATCATCAAAGATGAGCTTGTGGGGCCTTTTCGGGTTGAGGATGGAGTCAAGCTCAACTCCCAGTCCTACTGCTAGTTTCTGGAAGACACCTTCTTCAAGTGTGGTACAGGAAGAAGTCTGCATCCTTCAAGAAAAACATGATTTTCATGCAGGACAATGCTCCATCACACGCGTCGAAGTACTCCACAGCGTGGCTGGCAAGAAAGGGTATAAAAGAAGAAAATCTAATGACATGGCCTCCTTGTTCACCTGATCTGAACCCCATTGAGAACCTGTGGTCCATCATCAAATGTGAGATTTACAAGGAGGGAAAACAGTACACCTCTCTGAACAGTGTCTGGGAGGCTGTGGTTGCTGCTGCACGCAATGTTGATGGTGAACAGATCAAAACACTGACAGAATCCATGGATGGCAGGCTTTTGAGTGTCCTTGCAAAGAAAGGTGGCTATATTGGTCACTGATTTGTTTTTGTTTTGTTTTTGAATGTCAGAAATGTATATTTGTGAATGTTGAGATGTTATATTGGTTTCACTGGTAAAAATAAATAATTGAAATGGGTATATATTTGTTTTTTGTTAAGTTGCCTAATAATTATGCACAGTAATAGTCACCTGCACACACAGATATCCCCCTAAAATAGCTATAACTAAAAACAAACTAAAAACTACTTCCAAAACTATTCAGCTTTGATATTAATTAGTTTTTTGGGTTCATTGAGAACATGGTTGTTGTTCAATAATAAAATTAATCCTCAAAAAATACAACTTGCCTAATAATTCTGCACTCCCTGTATATATATATATATATATATATATATATATATAGTGACAGGGTCAAAGATTATATATGGTAGCAGGATAATGGAGCTCACTATCACCTAGATTATGAGTTTTGAGCGCTATAGGGGAAGTAAAGAACGCAACAAAAGTGGTGTTATTTAGTCCCGTATAGCGCTGCCATTACAAGTTTTAAAAAAACCCGGCTTGCAAGGGCGATATGGAGATTTTGAGCTCTATACCGCATCCAAAAACAAGCAGTGTTTTGACATGCTCGTCTAAGCTTTCCCCATATACATCAATGGGGAGAGCTGTCAAAAAAAAAAGTCTAACACCTGCGATCGCGGAAACAAAAGCTCCGTAACGCATCCCCATTGATGTCTATGGAGAAAAAGAAAATACAGTTTAAACCTAACACCCTAACATGAACCCTGAGTCTAAACACCCCTAATCTGCTGCCCCCGACATCACTGATGCCTGCCTACAGTTATTAACCCCTAATCTGCCGCTCCCGATATTGCCACCACCTAACTTAAGGTATTGACCCCTAATCTGCAGCTCCCGATATCGCAGCCACTATAGTAAAATTATTAACCCCTATTCTGCCGCACCCCAACATCGCCCACACTATTATAAATAAATTAACCCCTATTCCACCACTCCCCAACATCGCTGCAACTAAATAAAACTATTAACCCCTAAACCTCTGGCCTCCCACATCACTACCACTAAATAAACCTATTAACCCCTAAACCACCAGCCCCCATATCGCAACAACCTAAATTAAACTATTAACCCCTAACCCTAACATAACCCTAACGTAACCCTAACACCCCCTAACTTTAGCATAATTAAAATAGAGCTAAATTAAACTTACAATTATTAACTAAATAAACCTTTTAACTCCTAAACTGCCAGCCCCCACATCGCAACAACCTTAATGAAACTATATTAACCCTTAAACCTAACCCTAACGTAACCCTAACCCTAATCCTAACCTTAACCCTAATATCCTCTAACTTTAACATAATGAAATTAGATCTACATTAAATTTACAATTATTAACTAAATAATTCCTATTTAAAACTAAATACTTACATGTGAAATAAATCCTAAGGAAGCTACAATATAACTAATAGTTATATTTAAGCTAGCTCAGGTTTTATTTTTATTTCACAGGTAAGTTTGTATTTATTTTAACTAGGTAGACTAGTTAGTAAATAGTTATTAACTATTTACTAAATACCTAGCTAAAATGAATACACCTATAATAATAAACAAACCTACCTATGAAATAATAATACAAAACCTACCTATGAAATAAAACCTAACCTGCCTTACACTAAAACCTAACTATACAAAAAATAAAAATAAAAACTACTTTTACAAAAAATAAAAAAAAACTACCATTACAAAATAAAAACAAACAAAATTATCCAAAAAAAAATAAAGATTATTCCTATTCTAATACCCTTTAAAAAAAACAAAAAAACAACCCAAAATAAAAAAAGCCTAATCTAAAATTAACTAGCAAGGGCCTTAAAAGGGCATTGCCTTGAGTTAAACAGCTCTTTTGCTCCAAAAAATAATACAAACACCCCCTAAAACTATACAACCCCCCACCCCCAAACTACCAAGGGCCCTTAAAAGGGCCTTTTGGGAGGCCCTTAAAAGAGCCTTTTGTGGATATAAAAAGTCTACACGCCCCTGTTAAAATGTCAGGTTTTTGTGATGTAAACAAATGAGACAAAGATAAATCATTTAAGAACTTTTTCCACCTTTAATGTGACCTATAAACTGTACAACTCAATTGAAAAAAACTGAAATCTTTTAGGTAAAGGGAAATAAAAATAAAAAACTAAAATAATATGGTTGCATAAGTGTGAACACCCTTAAACTAATACTTTGTTGAAGCACCTTTTGAATTTTTTACAGCACTCTTTTTGGGTATTAGTTTTTCAGCATGGCACATCTTGACTTGGCAAGATTTGCCCACTCTTCTTTGCAAAAACACTTTAAATCTGTCAGAATGCGAGGGAATCTCCTGTGCACAGCCCTCTTCAGATCACCCCACAGATCTTGAATTGGATTCAGGCCTGGGCTCTGGCTGGGCCATCCCAAAACTTTAATCTTCTTCTGGTGAAGCCATTCCTTTGTTGATTTGGATGTATGCTTTGGGTCATTGTCATGCTGAAAGATGAAGTTCCTCTTTATGTTCAGCTTTCTAGCAGAAGCCTGAAGTTTTGTGCCAATATTGTCTGGTATTTGGAACTGTTCATTATTCCCTCTACCTTGACTAAAGCCCTAGTTCCAGCTGAAGAAAAACAGCCCCAAAGCATGATGCTGACACCACCATGCTTCACTGTGGGTATGGTGTTCTTTTGGTGATATGCAGTGTTGTTTTTGCACCAAACATATCTTTTGGAATTATGGTCAAAAAGTTCAACTTTGGTTTCATAAGAGCAGAACACCTTTTGCAACATGCTTTTGGGAAACTTCAGATGTGTTTTTGCAAAATTTAGCCGGGCTTGGATGGGTTTTTTTGCAAGAAAAGGCTTCCATCTTGCCACTCTACCCCATAGCCCAGACATATGAAGAATATGGGCGATTGTTGTCACATGTACCACACACCCAGTACTTGCCAGATATTCCTGCAGCTCCTTTAATGTTGCTGTAGGACTCTTGGCAGTCTCCCAGACCAGTTTTCTTCTCGTCTTTTCATCAATTTTGGAGGGACATCCAGTTCTTGGTAATGTCACTGTTGCACCATATTTTCTTCACTTCGTGATGACTGTCTCCACTGTGTTCCATGGTATATCTAATGCCTTGGAAATTATTTTGTACCCTTCTCCTGACTGATACCTTTTAACAATGAGATCCTTCAGATGCTTTAGAAGCTCTGGCTTTTGCTGTAGGATGCGACTAACAAAATGTCAGGAAAGACCTACTAGAACAGCTGAACTTTATTTGGGGTTAATCAAAGGCACTTTAAATGATGACAGGTGTGTACTGACTCCTATTTACCATGATTTTGAATTTGATTGCTTAATTCTGAACACAGCTACATCCCCAGTTATAAAAGGGTGTTCACACTTATGCAACCATATTATTTTTTTTTTTTATTTTTTTTTCCATTTACCTAAAAAAATTCTGTTTGTTTTTCAATTGAGTTGTACAGTTTATAGGTCACATTAAAGGTGGAAAAATTTCTGAAATGATTTATCTTTGTCTCATTTTTTTACATCACAGAAACCTGACATTGTAACAGGGGTGTGTAGACTTTTTATATCCACTATATGTATATATATATATGTATATATATATATATATATATATATATATATATATATATATATATATATATATATATATATATATATATAATTCCAAAAGTAGACAATGACAACAGCACTTTTCTTTAAAACACTTCTTCTTTATTAAAGTAACATTAGGATAAAAACACAGCGAAGTTTCGAGCCTCTTGGGCCCTTCCTCATGCTATAGATTAAGAACAAACATCTCCCTTATGTACACCTGTGTATAGGGTGTGGCTTACTTAATTGCAAAAATCTTTTTACCTGAACTTAGCTCATGTTGGTATCCCCAACCGGTAAGGTTCTAGCTGAATTTTTCAACTTTATTTTTTAACTTTATTACTGTATTTTAAACATTTATCTCTCAATGTTTAAATGTATAATTGTGTGGTATAACATATATGTTTCTTTACATTATATTACAAGTAAACACATATCCACAATTATTATACACAGGAATTTAAAAACAGTTATAAAAATAAATGTAGATCATAATGTATGATCTACATTTGTTTTTATAACTGTTTTTAAATTCCTGTGTATAATAATTGTGGATATGTGTTTACTTGTAATATAATGTAAAGAAACATATATGTTATACCACACAATTATACATTTAAACATTGATAGATAAATGTTTAAAATAATAAAGTTAAAAAATAAAGTTGAAAAGTTCAGCTAGAACCTTACCGGTTGGGGATACCAACATGAGCGAAGTTCAGGTAAAAAGATTTTTGCAATTAAGTAAGCCACACCCTATACACAGGTGTACATAAGGGAGATGTTTGTTCTTAATCTATAGCATTAGGAAGGGCCCAAGAGGCTCGAAACGTCGCTGTGTTTTAATCCTAATGTTACTTTAATAAAGAAGAAGTGTTTTAAAGAAAAGTGCTGTTGCCATTGTCTACTTTTGGAATTATATATGGGAGCATGGCAGGCCTCCCAGGCAAACGTGCACTGCAAAGGTAAACCTGCTAGAAGCTATACCCAGTGAAGGGTTTCCCAAGAAAGTGCTGGACTTACTATTACAGATGGATGGGCCCGTGGCTGGATTGGTAAAGGGCAGAGAGCTCCAGTCCGACTCAGACGCCAGCAAGGTGGAGGTGGAGTACTGGTTTGGGCTGGTATAATCAAAGATGAGCTTGTGGGGCCTTTTCGGGTTGAGGATGGAGTCAAGCTCAACTCCCAGTCCTACTGCCAGTTTCTGGAAGACACCTTCTTCAAGCAGTGGTACAGGAAGAAGTCTGCATCCTTCAAGAAAAACATGATTTTCATGCAGGACAATGCTCCATCACACGCGTCCAAGTACTCCACAGCGTGGCTAGCAAGAAAGGGTATAAAAGATGAAAATCTAATGACATGGCCTCCTTGTTCACCTGATCTGAACCCCATTGAGAACCTGTGGTCCATCATCAAATGTGAGATTTACAAGGAGGGAAAACAGTACACCTCTCTGAACAGTGTCTGGGAGGCTGTGGTTGCTGCTGCACGCAATGTTGATGGTGAACAGATCAAAACACTGACAGAATCCATGGATGGCAGGCTTTTGAGTGTCCTTGCAAAGAAAGGTGGCTATATTGGTCACTGATTTGTTTTTGTTTTGTTTTTGAATGTCAAAAAAGTATATTTGTGAATGTTGAGATGTTATATTGGTTTCACTGGTAAAAATAAATAATTGAAATGGGTATATATTTGTTTTTTGTTAAGTTGCCTAATAATTATGCACAGTAATAGTCACCTGCACACACAGATATCCCCCTAAAATAGCTAAAACTAAAAACAAACTAAAAACTACTTCCAAAAATATTCAGCTTTGATATTAATGAGTTTTTTGGGTTCATTGAGAACATGGTTGTTGTTCAATAATAAAATTAATCCTCAAAAATACAACTTGCCTAATAATTCTGCACTCCCTGTATATATATATATATATATATATATATATATATATATATATATATATATATATATATATATATATATATATATAAATATTGTAAAGCTTAATAGGGGTGTGCTCATATGCTAGTCTCATGCGTAAATATGTGTGTGTTATTAAATCTATCTTAAATCCATGTGAGGGGATGGGAAAAAATATTATTACAACTAGGGTCTATGTGAATAAATATAAGTGGGAAAAATAATAATGTATACTAGAGGATCCTAGAGGATTTATTGATCTTTTGTAGTTAATGTCTAATATTTGATAACCTATAGACTATATAAAATTCTTAATAATACAAATTCCACTAATGTGGGTATGAGCTATAAGATATATAATATATAATATTCAAAATGCTGCCATATCAATATTTCCGTTTAACCCCTCTGGAAATAAGGGGATTGAACTTATAGATCCAATAGGGGAAACCTATTGGATCTATAAGTTCAATACCCTATTTCTAAGGGGTTAAATGAAAATATTTATATGGCAGCATTTTGAATATTTCTTTATGGAATCTCTGATTATAATCTTTGCATATATGCATCATATATTTTATAACTCATACCTGATTATAGAGAGTGATTGTAAAGGTTGATTTTGATTGGATGTCATGTATTTAAATAAACAGAGCTCTCAGTACACAGATGCTTGAGGAAACAGCGAGGTAGCTGAGAAACGCGTTGCAACTGTTTTTAATACTTAGAGGATGCTGTGACACCCTGTGTTTTAATTTTGAGTTTGTGTTTTAAATAAACAACACTTTTATACTATACTGAGACCTGAAGTTTGCCTTACATTTGGAGTAAGGGGGAGAGAAGCACAAATACCGAGGGTCAGTGAGCTGAGACACTGAGAGATCCCAGTCTGTCATTCTAAGCACGATTGAGTACAAGTCCACTAACATACATTATCATTGTGGTTTATTATTATCACACTAGGAGGCGCCCTTTTGTGTGTGTGTTTATTCACAGAAAATGTTTGATATCCACATTAGACACTGTTGTGGTAGCGAGCTAAAATAATATAGTATGATCCATAGTATTTGAATAGGAGTTTTTTAGCGCTGTCAGGTCTAACATTTAATCCTCATGTTAACACTTACAAATACAAATACACTTGTGCAGTGTTGGCAGTGCTACAACTCGATCTATTGTAAATAGTAAATAGTAACCCTGCTTGATCACTCCATATTATCCCTTACGTATATGGTGGATTATGCAATCTTACTTGTAATAGAAATTGTCATTACTTAGTGACTACCAGTGGCACATTAAAACACAAGCGTTCCCAAGTGACTCCTCACCAAATCCCTAACATGTTTTGCCATATAATGGCTTTTTCAAAGGGTCTTTATTTTATTGTACCCTATAATAAAGGTTAAGTTTTGATCACAATTTTTCTGGCACCCAGCCTCCAATTAGTGAGGTAACACTTTACTAACCTTATAGATAGAATATTTTCTAAGGTGAACTTTTGAGTGCTATAAGTGTTTTCAGTAAGAGGGTCTTTAACCTTCTAAATATTTTTGCTAAAGTGTCAATACACAGCACCATCACTCTTAATATTTCAATCCCAAGCTTTGAGGATTGACGAAGGAGATAAAGAGTTTATATACTTGGAGATAATTCATGGATAATTCATAGATAATGTAGGATTTTTTAGCCAAAAACCTTTATTTTGAAATTGTATATGCTAATAATTTATAACCTCTTAAAATTCATAAACTATTCCTCAATATTTTACAAAGTGTGTTAAAATGCATAGCGTACTCTATTATCCTTAAAAGCTTTCTTTGGTATCAATTCGATAAGATAATGTATGTAACAGGAAATCACATGAAGAATTATATTACCAGCAGACGACATTCTATATGGTTGAGCGCTTCTCTCTTTTTATTTATGCAAATTATGACACTTGGGGAAGTCTCCCTAAGTGTGATGCGGGAATCCAGACATGGACCCGTTGCTCAGTGTGCCTAGAGGGATATGGCTGCACCTCACTGAAGAGGCCCACAATAGGCCGAAATGTACGTCTGGGGTTTTGCCGTTTCTCTTGTTCAGAGAGGGATTGCCTGGTATTTCGAGGCTGGACTGCACTGTTAAGTCAGGATCAGACTGATATGCTACAGAAAAGTTCTTCTCTGTGAAAGGCACATATTGAGCAAAAAGAGGCTGCCTCTAGGGTGGTAACTAGCCATAGAACAAGCTATTATGCTATTGTTCACTCCCAGGTTGAGCGCTTCTCTATTTTTATTTATGCAAATTATGACACTTGGGGAAGTCTCCCTAAGTGTGATGCGGGAATCCAGACGTGGACCCGTTGCTCAGTGTGCCTAGAGGGATATGGCTGCACCTCACTGATGAGGCCCACAATAGGTAGAAACGCACATCTGGGGTTTTGGCATTTCTCTTGTTCAGAGAGGGATTGCCTGGTATTTCGGGGCTGGACTGCACTGTTAAGTCAGGATCAGACTGATATGCTACAGGAAAGTTCTTCTCTGTGAAAGGCACATATTCAGCAAAAAGAGGCTGCTTCTAGGGTGGTAACTAGCCATAGAACAAGCTATTATGCTATTGTTCGTTCCCAGGTTGAGCGCTTCTCTCTTTTTATTTAGACATTCTATATGGGGTTTTTAATTGGCTGATGGCTATCTATTTGTGTTCTTTACCTGAAGTCACTAATTCCAAATCCAAAAAATGTACAGTATTATACAAAAATGTATCTCAGAAACCTCCCCAGTAAACCAGGTTAGATCATTTGTATCATTTATATGTGCTAAAAAAATCCCAAAGTCAAATGTATCTATCTATATCCCACAAACAATTTACTAATCATACTTATCTCACACCCCAGCTTAATATTCTTTATAAATATCTAAATACCAAACCATTCCCAATAAAGTTTAATCAATCCTGAAAGAAATCTAGATGTTCCTAAATAGTTTTGTAAAGATGAAGCAGAAGATAATATTAATTCAAAATTTGCAGCATTTAGTGCGATGAAACCACATTAGCCCTTAAAAAGGATTGAAATTTTCATTTCTTATGTTTATATCTACCTGTAAGAGACCTCTTTACTTTTATTTCTCTGGCCGCTTCCTGAATGCTGTTTTTTATTAATTGAATGAGTAGCAAATGGTAGATAACTACTAGTTTCACGCTGTCACTCAGCAACACACTCACAGAGAGGCAGTAGCGTCTCATATCCTGTCATAGGACATGTTTAAAAATGGTGTACCTTGCATTCCTTTTGGTTGATTTAATTCTTCAAATTCAAATCAGCCAATAGGATGAGAGCTACTAAAATCATATTGGCTGTTCAAACCAGCCAAAAGGGTGAGAGCTACTGAAATCCTATTGACTGATTTAGACATCCAATAGGATTTCAGTTGCTATCATCCTATTGGCTGTTTTGAACAGCCAATAGGATTTCAGTAGCTCTCATCCTATTGGCTGATTTGAATTTGAAGAATCAAATCAGTCAATAGGAATGCAAGGTATGCCATTTTTAAACGGGTACCTTGCATTCAACTTCAGTGTATGGCGGGGTTCATATGAAGAGGACGCAACGCACAGGATGTCATCGCCGGTCCAGAATAGCTCCGCTCCACACCGCCGGGATGAAGATAGAAGATGCACCCATGATGGATGAAGATGTCGCCACTTGGATGAAGACTTCTCGCCTCCTGGATGAAGACTTCTCATTGCCTGGATGGAGATGGATGTCCGGACTTCAGAAACCATGAGTAGATATTCTGGGTTTAGAGTAAGTTTTTTTTTTGGGGGGGGGGATTTTTTTTTTTTAAGATTAGGGTTTGGGCAGTGTAAAAGAGCTGAATGCAATGGGCAATGGGTAGCTTAGGTTTTTTTAGACTTAGGTTTTTTATTTTGGGGGTTGGTTGGGTGATGGGTTTTACTGTTGGGGGGAATTTGTAATTTTTTGGGGGGCTTTGTAAGTTTTTGTATGTAAAAGAGCTGCTTAACTTAGGGCAATGCCCTACAAAAGGCCCTTTTAAGGGGTATTGGTAGTTTATTGTAGGTTAGGGGGTGTTTTTATTTTGGGTTTTTATTTTATTTTTTTAGGGCTATTAGATTAGGTGTAATTGTTTTTATTTTTGATAATTTCGTTCTTTATTTTTCATAATTTTAGTGTTCATTATTTTTTGCAATGTTAGATTTTTGTATTTTTTTCGTAGTATTAGGTTTTTTAAAATTTGTAATTTAGGTTTTTTATTTTTTCTTAGTAGGGTTTTTTAATAAGTAGTTTTTTATTTTATTAGAATAGTAATCTTAGGTTAATTTATAGTTTAATATTATGTTTTTCTCAGGTAAGTTTTTATTTATTTTAAGATAGTTATATTGTAGTTTTGAATTTAAAGTAAGGGGGGTGTTAGGTTTAGGGGTTAATAGTTTAATTTAGTGTTTTACGATGTGGGGGTCTGGTGGTTTAGGGGTTAATATAATTAGTTTATTAGTTGCGATGTGGGGGCCTGGCGGTTTAGGGGTTAACAGCTTTATTTAGTGTCCGGGAGTGGCGGATTAGGGGTGAATAGGTTTAGTTTATTAGTTACGATGTGGGGGGCAGGGGGTTTAGGGGTTAATAGGTTTATATAATGTTGGCGATGTGGGGCCTGGCAGTTTAGGGGTTAATAGGTTTATTTTATTGTCGGCAATGTGGGTGGGTGTCAGATTATGGGTTAATAGGTTTAATATAGTGTTTGCAATGTGGGAGGGTGGCGGTTTAGGGGTTAATAGGTAGTTTATGGGTGTTAGTGTACTTTGTAACATTTTAGTTATGATTTATGTAAAATATTTTTTTTTTTGTAAAATCCATAACTACTGGTCTCAGATGGCGGAATGGCTAGTATCAGTAAAGGCTGTAATGCAAGCATTTTAGCCGGACCGCACAACCTGTAATACGGCGCTATGGAAAATCCTGCACTCAAAAGTTATTTTTTTGAGTGCTGAATGGACGTTGCGTTACAGGCTAAAATGCTTGCGGTATAGCTATACCGGCGCAACTCGTAATATGCGTTACCGGCCATTCCAGCGCAATGGCCAATTTTTCAGCAGTAATAGCCGTACTGCGACATAAAGCAAAACTCATAATATATATATATATATATATATATATATATATATATATATATATATATATATATATATATATATACATAAATACATACATATACATATTTAGACATATATATATATATTTATCTATGCATCTCTATGTATCTATATTTTCTTACACCTGAGATCTCATATCGTTGAGCTCTTATAACTTTTTGTGTGCAATACTTTTTTTAAAAATAATTGTTAATGGTGTAAATGTACTAAGTGTATTTTTACTTTGTTTTGTAAAACTTTTTTTTACGCAAAACAATTAGCCAGAGCTCTAAGGTTGCGCTATCCTGATGCACGCTAAATTAAATTATGCTCAAGCGATCTCATTTACTTTCAACTTGTAATAAGAGTGCTACATCCGACGCGTGCAAGCAGCCGCAATAAACCAGATATCGCTTGCACGTAACTGTTATTTTTTTTAAATGTGTAGCAATGAAAAAAATAAGACTTTGCAAAATATTTCAATTATTTATTTTATTTATTTTTTCTGACATTTAACTGCATTGCCTTTCTTATTTCAAGTTTCCATGAGAATTGGAAAGGTTAACTTTACAAGCATAGCCCTTTTACATTCTACACAGCCATTGTTTAATCATTTGTATATTTTACATAATTTATATCTGTCCCTTATTGCCTCATCAGACCAGATAAGAGGCTTTTAAAACAATGTAAATTTTATGAAAAGATAACCATTTAAATGTTGATAGATAGATAGATAGATAGATAGATAGATAGATAGATAATGTTCATTTTTATGAATTGTATATCACTCAAGTGCATGAATTTTAATACTATGGTAGGAGTCTTTTTGTTCTGCTTCACTAATAAAATGTTGAAATATAAACCTTTATGTGATCGGCTGCAATATGGTACATAACTTGCAATGTCTGTTAAACAAAAGATAGATAAAATTGTAGATTATTCCGATTCAGAAGTGCCTTGGGTACTTTTCTGTGAGTTTTTCTGGAATTTCTGAATGTAAGCCATTTCAATCCATTCAAAAACCAATGTTTTCCAGTGGCTTTGCATTGCATTAACTTTACCAATACTTTGCTTTAAGAGAATCAAGCAGTGAACTCAGGCATTCTGAAACAGCTTTTTACATGTTGGGGGGGGTATTGTATGTTTTTTTTACAGGCAAAAGAGCTGAACTTCTTGGGGCATGCCCCACAAAGGGCCCTGTTCAGGGCTGGTAAGGTAAAAGAGCTTTTAACTTTAGTAATTTAGAATAGGGTAGGGCATTTTTTATTTTGGGGGGCTTTGTTGTTTTATTAGGGGGCTTAGAGTAGGTGTAATTAGTTTAAAAATATTTTTCTTATGTTTGTAGATATTTTTTTATTTTTTGTAACTTAGTTCTTTTTTATTTTTTGTACTTTAGTTAGTTTATTTCATTGTAGTTATTTGTAGGTTTTGTATTTAATTAATGTATTGATAGTGTAGTGTTAGGTTTAATTGTAGGTAATTGTAGGTATTGTATTTAATTAATTTATTGATAGTGTAGTGTTAGGTTTAATTGTAGGTAATTGTAGGTATTTTATTTAATTAATTTAATGATAGTATAGTGTTAGGTTTAATTGTAACTTAGGTTAGGATTTATTTGACAGGTAATTTTGTAATTATTTTAACTAGGTAACTATTAAATAGTTCTTAACTATTTAATAGCTATTGTACCTGGTTAAAATAATTACAAAGTTGCCTGTAAAATAAATATTAATCCTAAAATAGCTACAATGTAATTATAATTTATATTGTAGCTATATTAGGATTTATTTTACAGGTAAGTATTTAGCTTTACATAGGAATAATTTATTTAATAAGAGTTAATTAATTTCGTTAGATGTAAATTATATTTAACTTAGGGGGGTGTTAGTGTTATGGTTAGACTTAGCTTTAGGGGTTAATACATTTATTAGAATAGCGGTGAGCTCCGGTCGGCAGATTAGGGGTTAATAATTGAAGTTAGGTGTTGGCGATGTTAGGGAGGGCAGATTAGGGATTAATACTATTTATTATAGGGTTAGTGAGGCGGATTAGGGGTTAATAACTTTATTATAATAGCGGTGCGGTCCGGTCGGCAGATTAGGGGTTAATAAGTGTAGGCAGGTGGAGGCGACGTTGTGGGGGGCAGATTAGGGGTTAATAAATATAATATAGGGGTCGGCGGTGTTAGGGGCAGAAGATTAGGGGTACATAAGGATAACGTAGGTGGCGGCGCTTTGCGGTCGGCAGATTAGGGGTTAATAAGTGTAGGTAGCTGGCGACGACGTTGTGGGGAGCAGGTTAGGGGTTACTAAATATAATATAGGGGTCGGCGGTGTTAGGGGCAGCAGATTAGGGTACATAAGGATAATGTAGTTGGCGGTCGGCAGATTAGGGGTTAAAAAAATGTAATCGAGTGTCGGCGATGTGGGGGGACCTCGGTTTAGGGGTACATAGGTAGTTTATGGGTGTTAGTGCACTTTAGAGTACAGTAGTTAAGAGCCTTATAAACCGGCGTTAGCCCAGAAAGCTCTTAACTACTGACTTTTTTCCTGCGGCTGGAGTTTTGTTGTTAGAGTTCTAACGCTCACTTCAGCCACGACTCTAAATACCTGAGTTAGAAAAATCCCATTGAA